>NC_083484.1:8472500-8707500 GCF_030014155.1 Tachysurus vachellii | reverse complement strand
ATCAACACCAAACTTGGGACACATGTGAAAGAGATCAAACTGAGGTCACAATTCAAAAACCGTGGCGCTTGGCCACTTCGTGGCGCTATAACGGAAAAATCACTAAAAACAGCCACTTGTAAGGCAAAGATTCTGATTCTGGTTCTGACTCGGAGTGGGTGGGGCCTAACCCGGGAACCCAGGAAATGCTGCTTGCAGCTTTAATTATTATTATTAATGGTGCTTGAAAAGCATCATTATTGTTATTCTGCATACTTATTAATGGTGCTTGAAAAGCATCATTATTGTTATTCTGCATACTTATTATTAATGGTGCTTGAAAAGCATCATTATTGTTATTCTGCATACTTATTATTATTATTATTATTCTTCCGGACACTTTTTCGGCGCGTAACTTGTCCTGCAGCTTTTGTCCTAGACCCATGAATGAGGTGTCAAATCGACCGGCTCGTTGAGGACAGGTGTGCTATGACTTTTATAAGCGATCGGAATTCCAGAATTCCCGGTACGGAAGCTCAAAGGGTTTTTTTTTCCCATAGACTTGAATGGGGAATTCTTAAAATTCTTTTGTTCTCTCTGTAGATGTAAAGCACACTCTCAATACATGTAACTATCAACTCCACACTATCAATCCAATGTTTCCACAAGTATTGGCCCTCAGTCAATACACTTTTGTCCAAAAGTATTGGCACCCCACCGGGTATTCACGTGTAGCCCCGCCCCAAAATACTGTTTTATGCAGTATAATAATAAGTAGAATTCCATAATGACTGCAGTTTTTACATGAAATTTCAAAACACTTAGTCACTTTTGTCCAAAAGTATTGGCACCCCACCGGGCATTCATGTGACGTCACGTGTAGCCCCGCCCCCAAAATAAGCGAAATCAAAAAGTTAGCACAACATGGACATGTCATATATCAAAACACTCAGTCCGATGAGGGGAACTGCCTCACGCGTGTTTTGGTCACGTCACGTGACGTCACGTGTAGCCCCGACCCCAAAATAAGCTAAATCAAAAAGTTAGCACAACATGGACATGTCATATATCTAAACACTCAGTCCGATGAGGGGAACTGCCTCACGCGTGTTTTAGTCACGTCACGTGACGTCACGTGTAGCCCCGCCCCCAAAATAAGCGAAATCAAAAAGTTAGCACAACATGGACATGTCATATATCAAAACACTCAGCCCAATGAGGGGAACTGCCTCACGCGTGTTTTAGTCACGTCACGTGACGTCACGTGTAGCCCCGCCCCCAAAATAAGCGAAATCAAAAAGTTAGGACAACATGGACATGTCATATATCAAAACACTCAGCCCAATGAGGGGAACTGCCTCACGCGTGTTTTTGTCACGTCACGTGACGTCACGTGTAGCCCCGCCCCCAAAATAAGCGAAATCAAAAAGTTAGCACAACATGGACATGTCATATATCAAAACACTCACCCCGATGAGGGGAACTTGCCACATGCAAGCACCATTCACATTTTCTTCAGGAAATGTACATTCTAGTTATGTTGGCTTTGTAGAAGCCAACATTCTGATTTCCTTTATAAGCTTATTGTTATTATTATTATTATTATTATTATTCTTAGCCACAAATTTATCAAGAGTAACTCGTCCTAGGGCTTTCGAGCCACATGCACCAAATTCAGATATGTCGTAGACCCTGGTTTGAAGTTTGTTGCTACTACTTTTCTAAGCGATCGGAAGTATTGGCACCTCACCGGGTATACTGGTGACATCACGTGACGTCACGTGTAGCCCCGCCCCCAAAATAAGCGAAATCAAAAATTAGCACAACATGGACATGTGACATATCAAAACACTCAGCCCAATGAGGGGAAGTGCCTCACGTGTGTTATGGTCACGTCACGTCACGTGTCGTCACGTGTCATCACGTGAAAATAAAAAATTTGCACAACATGGACATGTGACATATCAAAACACTCAGCACAATGAGGGGAACTGCCTCATGGGTATTCGGATCATGTCACATGCTCATGTCCGCTCGCCTCCAAAAGTATTGGCACCCTAGCGGTCCAGTAGCTTTCACAATCTTTCTGTCCACTTGCCTCCAAAAGTAACACTAACCCTTATGTCCACTCGCCTCCAAAAAGCACCGGCCTTTGCGAATACTTGCACCGTCAAAGCCAACATCAAAGTTTGTCTCGACGAACTTTACAAATCTAGTTATTATTATTCTTCTTAGACAAAAATTTATCAAGAGTAACTCCTCCTAGGGCTTTCGAGCCACATGCACCAAATTCAGATATGTCGTAGACCCTGGTCTGAAGTTTGTTGCTATTACTTTTCTAAGCGATCGGAATTCCGGCATTCCCAGTACGGAAGCTCAAAGTGGCCTTTTTTCGTATCCACTTCCATTATAAACTTTGGAGGTTTATAACTCGGCAAGTTTTCGAGCGATTTACACCAAACTCGGACAGGTTCTTTAGGACGTTACTCCGGACGAAGTTTTTGTTTCGGCGTTCAGACGGAACTTTCGGTTTTCCCATAGTCGACGATGGAACGTCCCATAGACTTGAATGGGGAATTCCTAAAATTCCTCTAAGCTTTCACACACGCAGTGTGCGCAGAGCTCAGGCACGGCTTCTCTCCTGTGTTCTATGCAGTATAATAACAAGTAGAATCCTATAATGACTGCAGTATTGACATGAAATGTCCAAACCCTCAGTAGCCACTTTGTACTTTTGCCAAAAGTATTGGCACCCCACCGGGTATACTGGTGACATCACGTGACGTCACGTGTAGCCCCGCCCCCAGAATAAGCGAAATCAAAAATGAGCACAATATGGACATGTCATATATCAAAACACTCAGCACAATGAGGGGAAGTGCCTCACGTGTATTTTGGTCACGTCACGTGACGTCACGTGTATAGCCCCGCCCCCAAAATAAGCGAAATCAAAAATTTGCACAACATGGACATGTGACATATCAAAACACTCAGCACAATGAGGGGAAGTGCCCCACGTGTATTTTGGTCACGTCACATGACGTCACGTGTAGCCCCGCCCCCAAAATAAGCGAAATCAAAAATTAGCACAATATGGACATGTCATATATCAAAACACTCAGCCCAATGAGGGGACGTGCCTCACGTGTATTTTGGTCACGTCACGTGACGTCACGTGTATAGCCCCGCCCCCAAAATAAGCGAAATCAAAAATTTGCACAACATGGACATGTGACATATCAAAACACTCAGCACAATGAGGGGAACTGCCCCACGTGTATTTTGGTCACGTCACATGACGTCACGTGTAGCCCCGCCCCCAAAATAAGCGAAATCAAAAATTAGCACAATATGGACATGTCATATATCAAAACACTCAGCCCAATGAGGGGAAGTGCCTCACGTGTGTTATGGTCACGTCACGTCACGTGTCGTCACGTGTCGTCACGTGAAAATAAAAAATTAGCACAACATGGACATGTGACATATCAAAACACTCGGCACAATGAGGGGAACTGCCTCACGTGTATTTTGGTCACGTGACGTCACGTGTAGCCCCGCCCCCAAAATAAGCGAAATAAAAAATTTGCATAACATGGACATGTGACATATCAAAACACTCAGCACAATAAGGGGAACTGCCTCACGTGTATTCTGGCCACGTCACGTGACGTCACGTGACGTCACATGACATCATGTGAAAATAAAAAATTTGCACAACATGGACATGTGACATATCAAAAGACTCAGCACAATGAGGGGAACTGCCTCACGGGTATTCGGATCACGTCACATGCTCATGTCTGCTCCAAAAGTATTGGCACCCTAGCGGTCCAGTAGCTTTCACAATCTTTCTGTCCACTTGCCTCCAAAAGTAACACTAACCCTTATGTCCACTCGCCTCCAAAAAGCACTGGCCTTTGCGAATACTTGCACCGTCAAAGCCAACATCAAAGTTTGTCTCGACGAACTTTACAAATCTAGTTATTATTATTCTTCTTAGACAAAAATTTATCAAGAGTAACTCCTCCTAGGGCTTTCGAGCCACATGCACCAAATTCGGATATGTCGTAGACCCTGGTCTGAAGTTTGTTGCTATTACTTTTCTAAGCGATCGGAATTCCGGCATTCCTGGTACGGAAGCTCAAAGTGGCCTTTTTTCGTATCCACTTCCATTATAAACTTTGGAGGTTTATAACTCGGCAAGTTTTCGAGCGATTTACACCAAACTCGGACAGGTTCTTTAGGACCTTACTCCAGACGAAGTTTTTGTCTCGGCGTTCCAAAGGAACTTTCGGTTTTACCGTAGTCCACGATGGAACGTCCCATAGACTTGAATGGGGAATTCCTAAAATTCCTCTAAGCTCTCACACACGCAGCGTGCGCAGAGCTCAGTCACGGCTTCTCTCCTGTGTTCTATGTATTATAATAATAAGTAGAATCCCATAATGACTGCAGTATTGACATGAAATGTCCAAACCCTCAGTAGCCACTTTTTGCCAAAAGTATTGGCACCCCACCGGGTATTCTGGTGACATCACGTGACGTCACGTGAATATATAGAAATAAGCGAAATCAAAAATGAGCACAACATGGACATGTCATATATCAAAACACTCAGTCCAATGAGGGGAAGTGCCTCACGTGTCACACCTTGCAAAGCTGGAGAGATCACACAAAAACAAAATTCACTTTGGGTGTTATAATTCAGTGATGGCCAATGAAAATGAAATGACATCAGGTCAAAAACCATGGACCATAACTTCACTCAGCTTATGACATTTGTGATTCTGTGATTCTGTCCATTGTGACTGTGTATGTGCATGACTACAGCACAGTGCTGTGCATAAAAGCAGACCAACCCAGGAGGGAGAATCATTTCTTCTTCGCATTTTTGAGAACGCGCATCAGGATGGCCTCCGTATCACTGCAACGCAGGAAGAACCTCTCCGCACAACAGACTCTGATGGAGGAGAGATTTCATTTGTCCAGCAGGCCACTGATACCTCCTCAGAAGAATCAGAAAAGGAGACGGAACAAGAACCCAACATGCCTCCGCGGAAGATGCACCGTGGTAATGGGAAGAACTGTCTGAGCCAGACGGCAAAAGACGTGTGGGTAGAGGAGGACATTGGAATGCCCAGTGCAGTAGCAAATCACTCATACTTCACTGCGCAAGCTGGACCCACAGAGTCTGAGTGAGGTTCATGTAAATTTACCATTCTCTATTTGTTTATCTTCTGACAGCGTAAAATTACAAGCGTTACCTGTTAGATGTGGGAATGCTGCAGACCATCAGGGATTGCACGGTCCATCAAGCCCACAGAACAGAGCCGGACTGGAATTTGGCAATTCATGAACTGATGGCATTCATTTCAATTCTGTTTGTAAGAGCAATCATGTGTCCCGTTGGTGCCATTGTGGATTGCTGGTCAGAAAGCTTTCTGGTGCCAGTAATCAAATTCATTTCAATTATGCAACACCTTCGATTTGATGACAAGGACACACGGGCAGAACGGGTGAAAACAGACAAATTTGCTGCGGTCTCCGACATCTGGACACGCTTCAACAAGAACTGTGCTGAGAGTTTCACTCCAGGAGAACACATGACCATAGATGAACAGCTGTTCCCTACCAAGGTTCGTTGTCCATTCACACAGTATATGTGCAAAACAACGCTACTGGGCACGGTGAATAAAGTCCGGCGTGAACTTCCTCAACTTGCAAAAGACACTGCACAGTGAGAGGTATTCTCCACTTCAGAAGTGGCAGTGTCTCCTTGACAATTTATGCACCTAAAAAAACAAGACTGTGTGTGTTCTAAGTTCCATGCACCACAACGTGACGATCGGTGACGGCAGAAAGACACAATAACACGATAACCGACTATAACCACATGAAGGTATGTGAATGTGTGTATAATTTTACACCAGTGCTACAATGTTTTCTAATGTGTACTATACAGGCCTATAGAAAAAAAGCCTATATACTCATGACTCTCTCTCTCTGCTTTTACAGTGTGGTGTAGACGTGTTGGACCAAATGGCGCGGATGTATTCCGTAAGAGCAGGCATTTCTGAAGGTTTCCATGTCACACACAAAGGTTTGGCCTGCCTTGGATTAAGCTAACAAATGCAAATGTGCCAGGCCTCACAGGTAATGGGTGTGTTTGCACATCAAAAGCAGGAGAACAATGGAGCTGAAGGCCTGTGTAAATCTCAGCAGGGGTGCTAGTAGGTGTTAGGTCCAGGGAATTTATGCAAATTTGCACAGGGTTAGTAAATCTAGTCAAATTAAATTAACACAGTTATAACCTCAGATACCTGTCCTGATCTCAGGTGTTTCGTGTCAAATTACATTAACACAGTTATAACTTCAGATACCTGTCCTGATCGTTCCATGTTCGCAATATACTATTCAGTTATGGTATGCCCATTTCACTTCAATAAGCTTACTGACTTCACATCAATTCTATCATGAGTTCTATCACACAAGACAAATCTGCAGTTTAACCTCAGATTTTATTCATCTTCGTACTTTTCCACCGCCCACTGCTTGTAAAGAAAGCCCTTGCAATTATTCATAGTTTCATACTAAATTTAATTTACACAAAAAGAACATAAGATGTTTCATTATGTTTGAAGGACTGGTTGCTTCAGGGCTTACAGGATCTTCTGATGTATTATCTCCCAAACCATCACTTTTCTGAAGAGTGGAATGTCACACTACAGAGATAGAGACAGATGAATCAGGAGCATAATAAAATGTTTGAGGATTAAATGTGTGAACAGGAGCACCGTTGTACCTGTCTGAATGTGAAAGGCTTTCCTTGAGAAAGGAAGTCTGCATATTTACAGACAAAAACCCTTACACTCAACAGCTACATCCCCACACACAAAGGAGGCAATGTCCTGGACCTGGTTTTCACCCATCCTTCTCCAGCTACAGATGTGACTGCTACCCCACTACACGTCTCTGATCATCACCTGGTATCATTCACCATCACTCTTCCTACCCTACCTAAAACTACCTCTCACCCCCTCGCTCTTACCCGCCACAACCTTCACTCTGTCTCCCCTTCTGTAGCTTCTGGCACTCTTCCTGATCCTGAGTCTTTTTCCTCAGATAAAGGCCACAGATACTTTCCTCTCTTCTCTTTACTCAACTATGGACTTCCTCTGCCCTATGTTCACTAAACCCAAGAAAACTTCTTGTTCTGCTCCTTGGCTTTCAGATGTGCTGCGCAACAATTGAAGAGAGCTAAGATCGTCAGAAAGAAAGTGGAAGAAATCACAACTTGATGCAGATCTTGATTCTTACCGAAAACTTCTTGCCAAGTTCTCCTCAGATGTGACCTCTGCCAAGACTTCCTTCTACAAGGAAAAACTTGAAGCTTCCTCGCATGACCCTCGGAAATTCCACAACATCATCTCTTCTCTGCTCACCCCCCCGGCTCCACCTTCTTCATCCTCCCTGACTGCAGAAGACTTTGCTTCCTTCTACCAGGAGAAGATTAAGGAAATCTGCCGGACCTTCACTTCAGCCCCGACTGCACTTATATCTCAGAGTATGGATTCCCCTACACCTTTGTTGTCACATTTCTCAACCGTAGCAGCAGAAGAGATTTTACAACTCATCCAGTCTTGCAATCCTACCACCTGCCCATTGGATCCACTCCCTTCCATTATGCTCCAGACCATCTCGCAAGACCTTCTGCCCTTCATTTCCACTATCGTCAATAGATCCATAGCATCTGATCAGGTACCAACTACTTTCAAGAGAGCAAGGGTTATTCCCATCCTAAAGAAACCCGCTCTGGATCCATCAGACATCAGTAACTACAGACCGGTGTTTTACTCTGTGTGCTTCTCTCATTTCTTTCAAAAATTCTTGAGCGCATTGTCTAATCAACTGTCTGTCTATCTCTCACAGAACAACCTCCAAGACCCCAACCAGTCTGGCTTTAAAGCAGCTCATTCCAGAGACAGCCCTTTTGGATGTCTCTGAGAAACTACATGCTGCTAGATCAGCCAAACTGTCATCTGTCCTTATCCTCTTTGACCTTTCAGCAGCATTTGATACGGTCAACCACGAGACTCTCTTATCCACCCTCAGGAGTCTTGGGATTTGTGGCTCAGCTTGGGAATGGTTTGCTTCCTACCTGGAAGGACGCTCATATCAGGTAACATGGAAGGGAGTGACATCTGCTCCACGCAGACTCTCCACTGGTGTCCCACAGGGCTCAGTACTTGGGCCTTTTCTTTTATCCCTGTATACTCACTCTCTTGGGGAAGTTATTTCCTCACGTGGGTTCTCTTACCACTGCTATGCTGATGATAAACAACTTATCTTCTCTTTCCCACCCTCAGATGCCACAGCTTCTGACCGGATCTCAGCATGTCTGGCAGAAATTTCATCATGGATGACTGCTCATCAGTTAAAGCTCAATCCTAGCAAAACTGAACTGCTGTTCATCACAGGTGACTCATCCCCAGGTCATGACCTTGCTATATCCTTGCTCAACGATCTGATCTCCCCTTCAGCCACAGCTCGTAACCTTGGGGTAACCATGGACAATCAACTGTCCTTTTCCTCTCATGTTGCTAATGTGACTCGCTCATGTTGGTTTCTTCTCTACAATATTA
Organism: Tachysurus vachellii; assembly: GCF_030014155.1. NCBI lineage: Eukaryota > Metazoa > Chordata > Actinopteri > Siluriformes > Bagridae > Tachysurus > Tachysurus vachellii. The sequence continues at coordinate 8,698,876 of NC_083484.1, read as the reverse complement.
GAAGGATTCGGCCATTTCTGTCCACACAGGCTGCTCAGGTACTTGTTCAGTCTCTTGTCATCTCTAGACTGGATTACTGCAACGCACTGCTGGCAGGTCTACCTATGAACACAATTCGTCCTCTGCAAATGATCCAAAATGCAGCTGCCCGGCTTGTTTTCAACCTGCCAAAGTTCTCGCATACCACCCCGCTGCTGCGATGCCTCCACTGGCTTCCGGTAGCTGCACGCATCAGATTCAAAACACTGATGCTGGCCTACAAAGCCAAAAATGGATCAGCTCCCTCTTACCTCAAAGCCCTCATCACTCCGCGCACTGCACCCCACACCCTCCGATCTACCAGCACTGCTCGACTGGTTCCACCATCTCTCAGGGTAAGAGGCAAGTGTACTACAAGACTCTTCTCTGTACTGGCACCAAGGTGGTGGAATGAACTTCCCCTATAGGTCCGGACAGCTGAGTCACTGGCTATTTTCAAGCGGTGGTTGAAGACCTAGTTATTCAGGAAAAACTTCAACTAGCACTTCTTTCATTATCTTTTGCATTTAAAAAAAAACAAAAAAAAAACCCTTTGACACTTTTTCATTGTAACTTTGAACAAATGCTTTAAACTCATGGTATCTTAAGTATGTAACTTAGTGAGCCAGCATTAATGTATCCATTGTTAGAGATTTAAGCACTTATGTACGTCGCTCTGGATAAGGGCATCTGCCAAATGATGTAAATGTAAATGTAAAACACCACAGTCATTGCCATTCAACTGTTTAGGAATTGCCTAGACACAATAGCAGAACATTTAGTCTTAAAATGACACTTAATTCAGAGAAGACCCATATAATTCATTATATGGTGTCATACAAAAGTTCTCATTCGGCCGATGGTCCATCTGGAAGCCTCCAAGATGCATCCTTTCTTGACCCTGTGCTCCTTTGTGAGGTACTTTCTGTTAAATAAAACAGAAGATGCATATCCAGATATTCAAAGCCACAGAATAACAGTTCAATTCAATTCAAGTTTATTTGTATAGTGCTTTTTACAATTGACATTTTCTCAAAGCAGCTTTACAGAACATAAACATAGAACAAAGACAGATATCATCATGTCTCTGAGTCATAGCACTGTATGATCTGGGATTTAAAATCAATTACCTGGTGGTTAGAAGCAATATAGGCAAGTTAAAGACAAACTGAAAATCAAAAATATTGTTTTACACTTTTCAAAAACATAAATATTAACCCTCCTGTAGACCTCGTCTGAATCCCTATACAAATTAGGAGCGCCGAGTCAAGTTGACCTTGTCTGTTTTGACTGCTTATAAAAAATGAAGTATATATGATAGCCTTTTTTTCCACCTTTTTTGTCTAACTTGTTTACAACATATTAACATATTTTGCAAAATTTTTTGTAATATTTGGTATAATAAACCTCATTAATATGCAAAAACATATTACAGGCTGGTATATTTCAAAGCCAGGAGATTGTTTTGAAACCATTTTGACAATTTTTAATGTCAGTAAATAATAAAACCTGTTTTTTCCAGGTCAAATTGACTTGAATGCTTATAAATCAAAAATTCTACAATGATCACCATTCTGTGTGATCAGCTTACATCTGTGAACATTTTACACTTGTTATGTCTATTTTGCCTACCAGATGCCATCTGATCACCCAAAAACGGGCTACACACACACACACACACACACAGACACAAAGACACACACACCACTCAAAAACATGGCATAATTTATTGTCAATAAAACTTCCTTTACACCTCTTATGCTTTTTATTAAATTTATTGAAATTATGCCATGTTTTTGAGTAAAATAAGCAGAAATTATTAAATATTATTTTGGATAACCACTGGCTGGTGTATGTCAAACATCCCCAGGTCAAAGCTGACTGATGCAACTAAATTCATAAATAAGAGAAAGGAAACAAATATGATTTGAATATGAAAACACAACGTGTGTGTGTGTGTGTGTGTGTGTGTGTGTGTGTAAAGCTTGTTGGTAGAAGAAGAGGAGAAGAGAAGATATTTTCCCCAGCTGGACAAATGCATATAACAAGTGTGAAATATTTACAAATGATTGTTTTTGTTTTTTTTGGCCCAATGAATTGCAATGCCCAATACTTTTGTGTGTGCGTGTGTGTGTCTGTGTGTGAGTGTGTGTGTAAAGCTTGTTGGTAGATCAGATTTTGCCCCCAGCTGGGTAAATGCATACAACAAGTGTGAAATATTTACAAATGAGTAGCTTTTGTTTTTTCTGGAGGCCTAATGAATTGCACTGCCCAATGCTTGTGTGTGTGTGTGTGTAGCATCATTTCGGTAGATCATATTTTGCCCTCTGCTAGGCAAAGGCATATCAAAGTGTGAAATATTTACAAATGTGTAGCTTTTTTTTCTGGAGGCCTAGTGAAATACAATGCCCAATTTGTGTGTGTGTGTGTGTGTGTGTGTGTGTGCGCGCGCGCGCGTGTCTGTGTGTGAAATGTTTACAAATGTGTAGCTTTTGTTTGTCTGGAGGCCAACTAAAATGCAATGCCCAATGCTTTGAACAGTGTTTGACTGTGTGTGTGTAGCATCAGTTCGGTAGATCATATTTTGCCCTCTGCTAGGCAAAGGCATATCAAAAGTGTGAAATATTTACAAATGTGTGTTTTTTTTTTTCTGGAGGCCCAATGAAATGCAATGCCCAATTTGTGTGTTTGTGTGCACGTGTGTGTGGTGTGTGTTTTTGGTGCATGTGTTAGTGGACATTTTATGTGTGCATTTTTGTGTCTGTATGTATGTTCATTGTGCGTTCATTATTTATATATATATATATATATATATATGTATATATATATATATACATATATATATACGTATATATATATATATATATATATATATATATATATATATATATATATATATATATATATATATATAAAATTTAATTTCATCCTGGGTAAGTGCTCACTATGGGACAAATAAGAACATCTGTCACCATCTGTCACCAGGTCTCATTCACTAAGCAACACACAAATTTGTGCATGAAATCTGTGTATACATTTTCATGAACAAATCATGTTTTATCAATAACTTTGATTCTTAAATGTATTCTAAATTGACTGGAAAATGTAGGAACTATTAAAAATGAATTGAATTTGGTGGCCATATAAACATGTTAAGGCCTTATAAACTTGATGGCCTTATAAACATGTTAAGATGAAAATTACACAATTATTAGTGAATGAGACCCACTGTTCCCACTGTTTTAAAGCTACATTAAGTTGTGCAGCTATTTGTATTCAAAAGTTTAGTAAATATTAAGTAAAATTAAAAAAAAAGAGAAATTGCTTTTTATTTCAATTTTTTTTTGTATATCGATCACTTTTATCAATCTACATATTATGTAAACTGTATATAAAGCCATGCTAATGTAATACTTACCTTTCTACATATCGGACATAAACCTTTGCTGGGCAATCCACATGGAACCTTTTTCTTCTTGTGTATTCATGTTCAGTATGCTGCAGAACAAAAAAAAATAAAACTTAAATTAAATATTTTTGGGCCAGGCACTAACATTTATTTGTGAGTGAACAAACAATTTCATATAGCATACAGTGCCCTCCATAAGTATTGGAGCAGTAAAATTGCTCTGTTAGCTGTGATGTCAAGACATTTGTAAATATGATTAAAATATTAATATGAGGAAGAAGTACAGAATGTCATATTTTTATTATTGACTGTTGCAAAATGCCTTACCAACTTTTAAAGTGTCAACCCCCTGCCTAATGTGAGCATAAGTATTGGAACAGTTTCACAAAGTAAATGTAAAAGCTAATATTTTATTGTGAATCCCTTGCAATCAATTACAGGAGTGAGTCTGTGACCCATAGACATCACCAGACTCTTGGTTTCACACTTTGAAATGCTTTGCCAGGCCTTTAATACAGCTATTTTCAACTGTGCTTGTCTGGGCAGTTTCTGCATTAAGTCTCCTCTTCAGCTGGTGAAATGCTTGTTCAATAGGATTTAAATCTGTAGACTGACTTTGAATGTCCTGAAAAAGATAGAAACCACTGGCAAGCTTCAGCAACCAACAACGACCAGGTCAGCTGAGAAGATCAACAGCACTTGATGTGAAACCAAGAGTCTGGTGATGTCTATGGGTCACAGACTCACTCCTGTGATTGCTTGCAAGGGATTTACAATTAAATATTAGCTTTTACATTTACTTAAGCTGTCCCAATACTTATGCTCACATTAGGCAGAGGGATGAAATTCTGATGAAAAGTGCTGAAATGCTGTACTACTTAGTTGGTAAAGCATTTTGTGTTGCAACACTCAATAATAAAATGTGACATTCTATACTTCTGCCTCATATTAATATATGTCTTGACACCACACTTAACAGAACAATTTTGTCTTTACTGTTCCAATACTTATGAAGGGCACTGTATATAAATTTGTTGAATGACTGCAGAAACCCTGTTTCCCTGCATTAAAAAAAATTGAATGTTTTATCCTCAAATGGTACAAATTAGTTATGTAGACAAATATAAACTTTGCAAATATATGTGTACTGTTCTCCTTGCATCTACCAATGCAATTTAACAGCCAGCCAAACTCCATCCATAAAGTACAGACGAGTCAGGATTCATCTTAGTTTTTGACGTTTAATAAGATGCCAGGTACATTATGAATTAAGAGTAAAACTGCAACAAACAGCAAATAAACAACAATCAGAAAAAATAACTAATGACTAATTAGAGTATATCTGAAAATAGCCCAAATTAAATCAATGTCATCAATTTTCTTAAATGAGATTATCAGATAACCAAGAAATTGACAACAAATACAAATATTGACTTATACAGAAATTATCTCATCAAAATAGATTAAGATTTTAAACGCTGTCAAACAAAGGCTAGGCTAATAGCTAAAGGCCGTCATCACAAAAACTTCATTAAATCAAAATTCTGAATAAACTTATCATAAATATATGAAAATATGTATCATCAACTATTAAGTAAAGAAGGATTAACTTACAGATGATGCTTATACAAACGCAAAACCTCTGGCCTCTGAAGATTAAGGAGCTGACTACATGGGAAACGTGACCAATAATTTTATCTAGAGAACTGCAACTAGGGGGCACCAAAACTACATAACTATACATACAATACAATGACAAATAAACTTGGAGCAGAACACTCCCCGCCAGACATCCTAAGGATGTCTCATTTAAGTCTTAATTTTTGTTAGACAACAGAAGAATAACCTTTGTAATTGGTCTAAAATACTTTACATCCTTTCAAGATCCACTTTTGGTAACTTTCAACTGAACTTTGCGTACTCTCCCATTAGTGCTTGAAAAAACTTTGGACACAAGAGCCATAGGCCACTCATTACGAGGGCTCTGATAGTCTTTAAGTACGAGATCACCTTCTTTAATGTCAGGTTGAGTACTAGTCCACTTTCGACGATTTTGTAGTGTTGGGAGATACTCGCGTCTCCAGCGATACCAAAAGTTGTCAGTGAGGCTCTGCACCTGCTTCCACTGTTGCCAATGTCACTACCTGAAAGGTTTCCAGGAGATGGAGGAACACCGACCTTCTGTGTCAGAAGCATTGCTGGAGTTAGAAGAGGTGAGTCAGGGTCCGAGGAGATTGGAACTAAGGGCCTTGCATTAATTATTGCAGAAATTTCAGCCATGAAAGTGCATAGGACTTCATGTGAAAAGGAATGAGATCTGTACTGCAGCAACATTGAGTCCAGAATCCTCTTTACTACACCTATCAAACGCTCCCAAGCCCCCCCATGTGTGAAGCATGGGGCGGATTGAATTCCCATGAGCAAGAACAGTTTGTGAGGCATTCTTGCATCTTTGGGTCCTTCATCATTTTGGAGAATCCCAGTTCTTTGCTTGCAGCTACAAAGTTAGCACCACAATCTGACCGAAATTGTTTCACGGGCCCCCTAATGGCAAAAAATCTCCGTAATGCGTTTATACAGCTGGAGGTATCAAGGGATTCAATTATCTCTATGTGAACAGCACGTGTGGACATACATGCGAAGAGAATGGCCCAGCGCTTGCTCTCTGCGTGACCTCTTGTTCGACGAGCTGAGACTGAAAAAGGACCAAACACATCCAAGCCAACATAAGTGAAAGGTGGGGATGTACTGAGACGCTCCTCTGGAAGGTCAGCCATTTTTTGAATTTCCGTACTCCTACGTAACTTCCTGCATACAACACACTTATTAGACCACTAATAGACCTCTTTCCATTAATTAGCCAGTATCCTCCAGTGCGCAAAGCTCCTTCGGTGAAAAGGCGTCCCTGATGCTTCACTTTATCATGGAAGTGACGAATTAGTAAGGTGGAGATATGATGACGTCCAGTTAAGACAATGGGGTTTCTCTCATCACTGACTACAGGTGCGCGTATTAGACGACCACCAACTCTGATTAGTCCATCTTCACCCAGAACAGGATTCAACTTGATCAGAGGACTGTTCTGAGAGATTTCAACATGTCTCTTAAGAGCACTGTACTCTTCAGAAAAAACAGACTTTTGGACAGAAAAAAGAATGACCTTTTTGGCTTGGGCTAACTCACTCAGGCAGTAAGGCTGATGACACTTATGCCAGCCTATATATGTGCATGTCTGTCCTTTAGACTCAGAGTGAAAGGAACTGGCAACATGGATCAAGCACGTCACTCCTCTCAACAGTGACTTCCATGTTGAAAAGCGCTCAAAGCGTTCTGGATTAAGTGATTTCTCAGTTATACTAGTGGCAGCAGTGCTCGCTTGAGGTGAAGGACGAACCTCTGAATCTGTCTCTGGATTCACCAGCTCAAAGGTCTCTTGCAAGGTTAACTCACTTTCCGAAGGTCTATAAAGAAAGTCTGGTCCTGACAAGCACATGGAGTCTGTAAGAAGAGAAGCTGGAACAGACCTGGACGCACAGTCGGCTGGATTGTGCTCGGTAGCCACATAATGCCATTGCTCAGCCTTCGATGATTGCCTGATTCTTTGAACACGATTGTGCACATACACATAGAACCTCCTACTTTCATTGTGTATGTAACCCAAGACGACTTTGCTGTCACAGAAAAACTTTACAGAGTCTGGTTCGAAATCAATCTCGTCCAAGATCAGATCTGATATCTCAACGGCTAATACAGCTGCGCAAAGTTCCAATCTTGGAATTGTAGGTTCGTCTGGAGGTGTCAATATAGCTTTGCCCAAGACGAAACCAATGTTGATCTGTCCATCTTCATGGATTGTCTTAAGATATGCTACTGCTCCAATAGCCTTGAAGGAGGCATCTGAAAATATGCACAGCTCCGTACATTTTGCCTTTGAGAGTGACTTTAAACTATATGTCCTTTGAACATGAATTCTTTCCAGATCTTGCAATGAATTTCTCCACATTTCCCACTCCCTGCATTTCTCTTCAGGGAGGGGCTCATCCCAGTTATCTATTCCTTTTGACAGCTCTCTTAACAAGAATCTTCCTTGAATTGTGACAGGTGCTGCAAAGCCCAAAGGGTCATACAAGCTGTTAACAGTGGAGAGAATGCCATGACGAGTCAGAGGTTTGCTGTTATCTGTTGAGTGGAATGTAAAGGTGTCTGTTGATATTTCCCAGTTCAGGCCGAGACTACGTTGAGCTGGTATGGTTTCATCACCAAAATCAAGATCTTTGACACCTTTAGTGCAGTCTTCAGGTGGAAAGGCTGTCAACACTAATGGGCTGTTTGACATTATCTTGTGGAGCCTTAGATTCAATTCTGCCAGGGATGCTTGTGTCCTGCGAAGTAAGTCAACAGCTTCAGCAGCAGTCGGAAATGACCTCAAACCGTCGTCCACATAAAAATCTCTCTTCACAAAGTTGTAGGTGTCGGTTCCATGCATAAGCTCTCCTTCTTTGGCAGCCCGATGAAGTCCGTAAATCGCCACTGCTGGGGAGGGGCTATTTCCGAACACATGGACTTTCATCCTACATTCAATCACATCCTTTTCGAGATCATGGTCACAGAACCAGAGGAACCTCAAATAATCTCTGTGATCTTCTCTCACTGTAAAACAGTGGAACATTTGCTGAATATCGGCAGTCACAGCAACAGGCTCCTTTCTGAACCGAATCAGCACACCCAACAAACTGTTGTTTAAGTCTGGTCCTGTCAAAAGGACGCTATTCAGTGAGAGACCCTGATATTGAGCACTGGAATCTGGATATATATTGATATTGAATATTGATCACTGGGCTTTTTTGGGTGATAAACCCCAAAGTATGGTAAGTACCAGCGTTCCTGGTCAATGCTTAGGGGAGCAGCATACTCTGCATGATCGTTTTCAAACAACCTTTGCATGAAGTCTGTGAACTGCTGATTCATCTCTGGTCTTTTCAGCAAAGTCCGACAAAGAGAATATAGACGAGTAAGAGCATGCTCTCTGTTATTGGGAAGAAGAGGTCTAAGGTGTCATATCTCCAGGAAGATATGATCCTCAACAGACAGAGCAGGTTTGTCATCATCCCTTGTGCGCTTGAACACCGAACAGCCAAGGAGATTTTCTCTGCTTGCACATGCACCCTTGTAGATATGAGGGATACCCTGTGCTTCAGCTGTGAGACATAAGCTATCCTTCAAGTTGTTGTGACTTTGACATGGGGGAAAGTATGAGGTTCTACCATTATCCAGCACATGTGTCTTGCAACTCTACACACTTGGCTTGTGAGAATTACCCAGGCATACATCTCCAATTATAAGCCAGCCTAAATCTGTTTTAATCGCAAAAGGAGCATTATGAGGCCCATTTATCTGGCGTCTCACCTTATGGACTCTCAGAGCGTCACGACCCAACAGCAAGAGGATCTGGGCACTGTCATCCATTTCTGGAATCTCAGAGGCTATTCTTCTAAGATGAGGATGATTTTGAGCGACCTCTGGAGTAGGTATTTCCGCCCTGTTATCTGGAATATTGTTGCACTCGATTAGAGTAGGTAGTGTCAGGCTCATATTACCACTAACAGGTTCTATCTGAAATCCATCAGCTCTCCGTCCAGAAGCTTCAATAGTTCCAGCACATGTTTTGAGGAGGTATGGAGAAGCCTGACTATTTATGCAGAAAAACTCAAAAAAACTCTGATCTTACTAGTGACCTGTTGCTCTGGTCATCGAGCATCGCATACATTTTGACAGCGGCTTCTGGACTGCCCTTAGGATACACTCTAACTAAGCATATCTTAGAACAAGATTTAGCTGGCAAACCTTCCCCACAGACTTTAGTACAGGCACTGTTCACAGGAGGCGATGAACTTTCTTCCTCCCCGCCATGATCTGAAGAGATGACTGAGCTTTTGGAGACCAATGGTGCGGGTCCTAGGTGGAGAGCAGTGGTGTGGTCTTCACTGTCACATTCCATACACTTCACTACAACTTTACAATTGCGTGTGATGTGGGAAGAAGATGCACAACATCGAAAGCAGATACCATGTTCCTTCAAATAGGCCTTTCGTTCCTCCATTGACTTCATTCGAAAACCACGACACCTTTTCAGTGGATGTGGTTTATTATGTATCGGGCAGATCTTGGGGTTTTCGTCACTGGTGCTCGAGTCCTTACTGGGGTAGGTCTTTTGAGAGACGTCAATTTTATGAACAGAAATGGGCATCCTCTGTGTTTGTTTGCTCAAGAATTTCTCACTTTTAGGAGGACCAGCAATTATGAAACTTGGATCATTTCTGGCCTTTGCCTCGTAACAGATGAAGTTAACAAAATACCAGAAAGGAGGAAAGGTGGCCTTATACTGTTCTTTGTATTTCATGCCATGAGAGAGCCATTTCTCTTGAAGGAAGTATGGTAGCTTTTCCACTATGGGATTTATTCCTCTAGCAGTATCCAGATATGATAGGCCAGGCAAATAGCCATCTTGCTTAGCCGCCTGTAGTTCAGTCAAGAGATCGCCTAACTCTCTTAACTTGGTAAAGTCCTTATTAAGAACTCTGGGAAAATTTTCCAGCCTTTGCAGAAGTGCATTCTCAATTATCTCAGGTGCACCGTAACATTCTATTAATCTTTCCCAGGCATAGTGTAGCGCTGCCTTGGGATCACTGACATAAACTGACCGTAACCTTTTCACATGGTCAGATGATTCTTTGCCAAGCCATCTAATAAGCAGGTCCAGCTCTTCACCGGCTGTCAGGCGCAAACCCTCTGTGGCTCCAACAAAGGCTGATTTCCATGCTCTAAAACTCTCAGGTCTGTCATCAAACTTGACAAGACTTGTATTTATAAGCTCACGACGAGCTAAATACTTTGCTAAGTCTAACATACCTGAGGATTCTGTTTGGTGAAACGGAACTGAATGTGGCCATGCTGGGATAGGTGACCTCGGAGAGAAACGTGATGCATGAGGATTATATGTTTCCTGTTTAACTTCATCTCTGAATGACTGATCAAGCGGCTGAGTTCAGTGAAGGCATCCTGTTCACGATTCATTTTAATGAAACTACGAGCAGAACAGTTGGGGTCTGAGGTCTCAGGGTACAGTTTGTTGCTGTAATTTGAATTCTGAATGTCTGTTTCTTTTGGCTTATTTAGTTCCACCCCACTTTGCATTTCGACATAGTCTTTGGTGCGCTCCACTTTGCTATGTGAAGACACAGAGAAGCTAGCATTTGAAATACTATCCTCAATTGATGCTACAGCTGCATCTAACACTATTGCCTGGGCCAGAGCAGCAGCTTGTTCTTTTTCATGTTGGAGCACCTCTAAATCTGCCTCCATTCTGGCTTTATCCAGTTTGTGGGACATTTCTAATTTAATCTTGTCCAGTTTGATTACATTTTCTTTCTTTACGAACAATACACGAGTTCGTGCCGCTTCTGCTTGAGCCCGTGCAGTGGCTGCTGCCATGCTAGCTGACATTCTTGATGACCGCGATAATCGTGATGAATGAGAGCGTTTTGAGCCCGCCTCGGAAGCTCGGTCTACTGTGCCCATGGTTACCTCTGCGTTTTCTTCTACAGAGGCTGTAAGCTTCTGGGCGTGGTTCATGGTACAAATGTGAATGCAATCTTCTGCCATGTAACTTGATTTGCTTGAAGGATCATCATCTTTTTACTGTACTGTTCTCCTTGCATCTACCAATGCAATTTAACAGCCAGCCAAACTCCATCCATAAAGTACAGACGAGTCAGGATTCATCTTAGTTTTTGCCGTTTAATAAGATGCCAGGTACATTATGAATTAAGAGTAAAACTGCAACAAACAGCAAATAAACAACAATCAGAAAAATTAACTAATGACTAATTAGAGTATATCTGAAAATAGCCCAAATTAAATCAATGTCATCAATTTTCTTAAATGAGATTATCAGATAACCAAGAAATTGACAACAAATACAAAAATTGACTTATACAGAAATTATCTCATCAAAATAGATTAAGATTTTAAACGCTGTCAAACAAAGGCTAGGCTAAAGTCAAAGGCTAGGCTAAAGACTTAGGTCAAACTAAGGCTAAAGGCCGTCATCACAAAAACTTCATTAAATCAAAATTCTGAATAAACTTATCATAAATATATGAAAATATGTATCATCAACTATTAAGTAAAGAAGGATTAACTTACAGATGATGCTTATACAAACGCAAAACAAAGGATGGCCTCTGAAGATTAAGGAGCTGACTACATGGGAAACGTGACCACTTATTTTATCTAGAGAACTAGGGGGCACCAAAACTACATAACTATACATACAATACAATGTCAAATAAACTTGGAGCAGAACAATATGAATTTTTTAGATTTTAAAGGCACACTTTATCTTTTTTTTTTTTTTTTTTTTTTAAAACATTTATATAATGGTTTGGAAGAGGTGTTCATGGTGTACTCAACCATGTTTTTGTCTTTTGTCCCGAATCAGTATGGTACACCTGTAATCTTTTAAGTGTTTACGTATTCATATTATACTATTTAAGACCAAGTGAGACAGCAATTGCTGTGGAGTAGCTCTATGTAGCTGCAATGTTCTTCTGCTAGATGCATAAAATTTTATTTATTACCCACTAGGGTGGCAAAAAGTACATAGTGTACCTTTAAACATTTTTGGTACTAAAGGGTTACAGTAGTTCATCAGACCTGTTATGAAGAAAAATACAATTAAAATTAAAAATGAATGAAAAACAGAACATTATGGGACAGGCACTGCATGAATAAATAAATGTATTGCTCACTGTTAGTTAATGCTTTAACTGTTACTGAATGAGACCTTATTGTAAAGTGTAACGCTCTGCTACTTATTATCTTCTTACACTGCATATTAATGTAATTTGACACGAAACACCTGAGATCAGGACAGGTATCTGAAGTTACAGTATAACTGTGTTAATGTAATTTGACACGAAACACCTGAGATCAGGACAGGTATCTGAAGTTACTGTATAACTGTGTTAATGTAATTTGACACGAAACACCTGAGATCAGGACAGGTATCTGACGTTATAACACTATTAATGTAATTTGACACGAAACACCTAAGATCAGGACAGGTATCTGAAGTTATAAAACACCTGAGATCAGGATAGGTATCTGAAGTTATAAATATAGCGTTCAGCGTCAGTTCAGGCAGGCCACATAGTCAAGCTCGGCTATCAGCTGATGTCAATTTTCTAACCCCGCCCATCAGCTGATCTGATTCCTAAGCGTGCTATTGGTCCCTTTCAAACAGGGCGCCCTATTTAAATGCTTTTTTCAGTCTATCTGCTTGGCTGTTTCCTCTGCATTGCGGCAACTGCGATTTAAAATTGGTGGCTATTTGGAGTTTAACTTATTTTTTTAGGGTAGCTTTTAATATGACTAATTGTAATTTTACATAGTGCCTATTTTATTGTCTATTTTTGTTGCTTTAATTTTAATCATTATATTATGTGTGTAATTTTGTTGATTTTATTTTGCTTTTGTAAAGCGCTTTGAGATGTTCTTTTAAAGGCGCTATAGAAAATAAAGGTTATTATTATTATTATTATTATTATTTAAACCACAAGCTGTCTTCTTTTGTGGGGCTGCCAGGGTTCCCACACGTCCTGGAAAACCTGGAAATCCTGGAAAATTAATGACCATTGTTCCAGTCCTAGAAAACACATGGAAAATGAGAGAAAACATAAATTGTCCTGGAAAAAATCTTCTTGTCCTGGAAAATTATTTATCATTTAAAGAACAGTTTACAACTGGTCGAAATAATTAACATTAACAGAAAGCGCTCGGAGGGGGCACGGTGGCTTAGTGGTTAGCATGTTCGCCTCACACCTCCAGGGTCGGGGTTTGATTCCCGCCTCCACCTTGTGTGTGTGGAGTTTGTATGTTCTCCCTGTGCCTTGGGGGTTTCCTCCGGGTACTCTGGTTTCCTCCCCTGGTCCAAAGACATGCATGGTAGGCTGATTGGCATCTCTGGAAAATTGTCCCTAGTGTGTGATTGCGTGAGTGAATGAGTGTGCCCTGCGATGGGTTGGCATTCCATCCAGGGTGTATCCTGCCTTGATGCCCAATGACGCCTGAGATAGGTACAGGCTCCCCGTGACCGGAGGTAGTTCGGATAAGCGGTAGAAGATGAATGAATGAATGAATGAGAAAGCGCTCTGTTCAGGGACGCTGAGTTTTGACAGGTTTTTTGTTATGCTGTTTAATCTTACTGTTCTAAACATTTGCAAAACACGTTTGCAAATGTGATATTGATTTTTGCAACAGTTCACTAAACAAGAAGTTACTAAACAGTGGCGTTTCTTTGAATATGCGTTTATTAACGAATCATTTGTGAAAGTGAGTCAATGACACATTTATAAATACAGAGAGAGAAAGCATGACTTCACCTTACTGTCAAAATCAAATGTCTATTGAAAAAGTGTCACAGAGAAAAGTGAGGAGTTAGCAGCACTAGAACTAGAAGTTTGGAAAACATGCAAGAGAATTTGAAGCAACTAAATTAAAAAGTTCAAAAGGATACTGTTCATTGGAGCTTAATGCAGTGAATGTTTTAGACAGACAATTAAATGTTGTTTATTCCGTTTGGGAACGTTTCTGCAGTTATTTTTCATAATAACGTTTTTTTTTTGTTTTTTTTTTGAGAATGCAGTTGGGGAAGAGGGAAGGAAAAGTTTAACAAGAAGGGCCTTAGCAGTTGTTATAATGTGTTCATTATAATAAATTGAAGAGTTTAACTTCAGAAGCTCTGTGTGTGTGTATCTGGTGTTTTTCTAATTTTATAGTTAAGTAATAAAAAAGCCATAAAGTTGCCATAAAAAATAGCCATAAAGTTGTTTTTAAGACTTCTGGAGAGAAGAACATATTACTTTAGGCCGTGAATCTGTGATCCTTGTCTTTTTTTCCTAAATTTGAAATGTCCTGGAAAAGTCCTGGAAAATGATCTCTGGAAAAGAGTGGGAAACCTGGGCTGCTTCCTCTGCTTTGCTGCTGCGATTTGAACTCGGAGGCTAATTAGAGTTTAAACCGCAAGCTATCTCCTTTTGTGTTCGCGATATGGAACTATAAGAGGCCGTGATTACTATTAGTATACTCGAGCCGAAGCGGAAGTTTGAAGGCGCTTTGAACTTACGGTAAATCGATACGGTGCGCATGTTCGTGTATAATGGTGTGTTTGTTGAGCCGGAAGCGACCTTAGGGCTGGCGTGTTGTACAGTCTGTTATGCTACGCTACGTTATGCTATGCTAGATTATATTGTATGTTACGCTATTTTATAAGATTATGCTATGCTTTTGCATTGCTTGTCATGATGAGTCATGCCATGCTTGCTATACTAGGATAGATTACCTCATGCTAGGTAATGCATGCCTCGATATGCCTTGCTAAGCCAGCTCGTTATGTTATGCTAGCTAGGCTTATCTTGCTAGGCTATGTTATGTTATGCTATGCCTTGCTAGGCCAGGTTAGGTTACGTTGCGCTGTTATGCCTCGCTAGGCTATGTTAGGTTACGTTATGCTATGCCCTGCTAGCTAGGTTAGGTTACGCTATGCCCTGCTAAGCTAGGTTAGGTTACATTATGCTATGCCTCGCTATGCCATGTTACGTTATGCCATGTTAGGCCTCGTTGACTGTTATGATACATTATGCTATGCCTCGCTAGGCTGTGTTATGGTGCTTGGTGCTGGGCTATGTTATGTTGCGTTGCATTGTGCTGTGCCTTACTAGGCCGTGTTGGGTTACGTTATGCTATGTTGTGCCTCGCTAGGCTGTTGTGATGCGTCGTTCTGTGCCTCGATAGGCTATGTTGTGTTGCATTATGCTATGCTTTGCTAGGCCATGGTAGGTTACGTTGCACTATGTTATGCCTCGCTAGGCTGTGTTGGGCTGGGCTATGCTGTGTTGTGTTGCATTGGGCTGTGCCTTGCTAGGCCGTGTTGGGGAACGTTACGCTATGTTGTGCCTCACTAAGCTGTGGTGATACGTTGTGCTATGCCTCGCTGGGCTGTGTTATGGTATGTTGTGCTGTGCCTTGCTAGGCTATGTTGTGTTGCGTTACGCTATGCTATGCCTTGCTAGGCGTTACGTTGTGTTGTGCCTCGCTTGGCTGTTGTCATACGTTAGGCCGTGCCTTGCTATGCGTTTTGTTACGTTATGCTGTGCCTCATTTGGCTGTTATGATGCGTTGTGCCTTGCTGGGCGTTATGTTGAGTTGAGCTATGCCTCCCTAGGCTGTATGATACATTATGCTGTGTCTCGATAGGCTGTAATGGTATGTTATGCCATGCCTTGCTAGGCGTTATGTTGCGTTGTGCTGTGCCTCGCTGGACTGTGTTGGGCTATGTTGTGCTGTGCCGTGCTGGGCCGTGTTGTGTTGCGTTGTGCTGTGTTTATGCCTCGTTGGCTGTTGTGATGCGTGGTGCTGTACCTTGCTGGGCTGTAGTGATCCGTTATGTGGTGCCTTGCTAAGCGTGATTTTGCGTTGTGCTGTGCCCTGCTGGGCTGTTTTGCTTTACGCTATGCGATGCCTTGCTGGGCCGTGTTGTGTTGCGTTACGCTGGGTTATGCCTTGCTGGGCTGTTGTGATGCGTTGTGCTATGCCTCGCTAGGCTGTTGTGATACGTTATGCCATGCCTTGCTAGGCTATGTTATGCTTTGCCCTGCTAGGCGGTTATGTTTTGCTATGCCTTGCTAGGCGTTATGATGCGTTATGTTAGGACTCGCTAGGTTGTTATGATACGTTATGCAGGAAATATTTACTGACAAATGGTCTAACTTCTTAACTTGACAATGGTTAAATGCTAGCCAACAATGAAATGAAAAGCTTCTCTCCTCCTTGTAGAAGCTCTGCAGCAGTGTCCAGCAAAAGATAGTGACCTGGTGGATTGATAATCGATGGCTACTGGCTCTGCTTGTATTGTGTTTCTGTTCTAAAAAAAAAGGCACTGTGAAGCATCCTAACCGCTGCTTCTTCAATTATTTAATAGCTGGACCTATCTGAGGTTTTCGCAGGAGTGTCTTGGTTGCCTACTCATTAGTTTGCCTATAATTTGCTTTCTGCTGTTAAAGAACCTGAAATTGTCGATTCTTTGTTGGGGAAAGGAAGTTAAGACTGGATTTCTTGTTGGGCCTTTTGGAAGTCTCATTTCTCGGGTTGTTGGATGGATCCTAGAGGGATGGCTACTCGGGGGGGATATTCAGGGAGGAGGCGCTTGGTTTCTCGTGTTCTGTTTGTGACTGAGCTAGCTCTGCTGGGGGGATTTTGTCTTGCTGCTTTCCCAGTTAAATGTGGAAATTCCTGTTCCCTGACTAGCTTTCATGGAGCTCATGAAAAGGATGGGGAATTCAGAACAAAGCCATACCGCCAAATGTAACTTTTATAAGCTGCAAATAAAAAATTTAAATGTCAAAGAATTGTCTTTTATTTTGACTCAAGTGGTCCTGACTGAACTGTGTTAATGTAATTTGACACAAAACACTTGAGATACATATTTTGAAATTTGTTGGAATCCAGTCTGATAGAAACAAAGTATATTAATAAAGTATAAAGTATAAAGAGGTTTATTACTTTGGTCTCCGTGATCTTTTTAATTATATTCATTCAGTATAATTTAACTGTGGAAAGATGCATAGGCTATAAAAAAATGTTTTTGGTTGTTTATTTGTTTTCAAAAATGGCTTAACTGTAAGATAATAAAGCATAATAGATATAAAATCTACCTGTATGACTATTTTGTCCTTCATTATCCATTGTAGCTTTGTTTTTATTTCTCCTTCATTATCCATCTGAGTTGATCCTGGGATTGGAAGCCCACGCAAATGAAACAGCATTCTGCGCATGATTGGTGACCTTTCCTGGTCAGCTTCAGTTGTTGTGGTTTTTGTTGTGTATTTTGTTTTTGTTAATAAAATCTGTTTTTATTTTGTATATCTGCATTAGGGTCTGCTTTTATCCCTGTGATTTCTGACAGCTTCCCTTTTTATTTTGTTTGGTAAATTGTTACACATACTCCTCAAATCGTTTCATCTGTCTGATAAAAATATGGAATTTCTAATAATGAATGTGGAACATTCCTGAAACTCTGAGAGATGTTTTTGCTGATACTATTAATGAGGTTTAGCTCACTTTCCTCTATTTGTGGAAATAGAGAATTTTCATGTAATTAATTCTTATATAATTTTAATTGTTTAATTTCATTACCTAATTACATATTTAATAAATAAATTGTCATTGCATAATTCAATAATCAACTAATCATTAATTCCAATCAATGCTTTTATCTCATGCTTGATGTGGCTGCTTATTACTATTTTTTTCACGAATGAATGAATAAATGAGTGAGAGTAATCATAGCCCTGTAGTGAAGTCAACTGTCAGGAATGGCTTTGACTATTCCCTGCCTGAAAACTAGGGGACATTCTGGCTGGCTTTGTTTGTCTTATACCATGTGCCTTTGTTTTGTTGTGTTCACGTGTGTTAGCCCTTCCCTTTCCTTAATCCGTTCCTGCCTTTGCACACATGTTCCTTGTGTTTCAATAATGCCTGCCCTATTTATACCAGTTGTCTTGCGTGTGTTTCTGCTGAGTCCTTGTCTTTGGTTTCCAGATATATATATATATAAATCAATAAATAATAAATAAAATAACCAGTGTAAAAGAAGGTGAAATAAATAAAACCATAGACCAGATATAAACAGACATAAACCCCATAAGAATCAGTTGCCAATATTATATATAGTTTATTAATATAAGATGTGGTGTTTGCTTTGTATGTTCATGGATCTTAGTGACAAAACAACAGACTCTATTTAAAATGTATTTCGTTGAATTGAGTGCAGATGAGGACAGAGTTCTCAGATTCTTTAAGTAATTCTATGCACGTGTTTCACTTTTCTTTTATATACTATAGAGAACCAGAGCACCAATGAAAAAATCAGCATGCTCTGTAGAGCATAGGGAACAGCTTGATTGACAGCTTCCTGTAGTGAGAGATGAAAGAAAATGGGAGAGAGAGAACAAACTGTAGTCTTACCTGTAGGAATCAGGTACAGAAGCATACAAACCTCAAAAACATCATTGCACTGTTTATACCTTTATTTAACACAACAGACAGAAAACAAACATAACACTGACTATAGAATTGCAGTGCCAAATTAAAACTCTATTTTCAATATTTAAATTATTTAAAAATAATAATAATAATTATATTTTTTTAAAATAACAACTCAGGAAACAGCTTCATAATTGACAAGAGTTATTTGCTGACACTTCTCTCTCATCACAAAAAAAGAAAAATACATTACCAGAGTTTTATACACCATATGGCTTAATCATGTCAGAGATGAAATATGAATGCATTTTCTATGAATAGCTGGGCATTGAATAAAAGAGAATAGACAGGTAATGTGGTATTACTTTGCATTAATCTATGATTAGTAGATGTTATTTATTAGTCATTATTTGAAAAGTGGCATTAATACAGTCTACAATTCATTACTCTTCATATAAATTCACAGACTTCTTGAAATATGCTTTATTTGAAAGTAGAAAATTCTATACAATTTTTTAGACAAATATAAGGATCAACCAAAAGAGGAGGAAAAAAGCTTATTCCACTGGAAAAAATAAAACAAATCTAGGCAGCATGCTTATAATTACTAAGAAAACATAACAGAAAAAATAACAAATTAAACACAAAATAAACCATGATCATGCTAGAACCATTTGTTAATTTCAAAAACTCCATATCAACGGACACTGAACAAGAACAATAGTGTGTTGAGTAGTATTAATCAAGCATTGAACATAGTCAAGGTTTGTATTTCAGAAGGTCCATTCTTGCAGAATTTCTCTTGGAGAATTTGAGGATTGTGTATTTGTCACCTTATATGCTTGTAGTCACTGTCCATATGGGTTCAAAATTCCAGTTGATATTTGAGTAGAAAGACAAAGAAGTCACTATTAACAATTATCAACTGGTGTGTGATACATATGCTTTTAAGTGGAAGTAACTGGACAAGGTAATTGGTTAATAATTTTCTACAAAGACAGTGCTGGTGTGGTTTCTGTGTCAGACATAACAGATGGTCTCTTGGGAACTGACACTTTGTTAATGCCACCAAGTCCTGAGGTCAGGCACTGGCACAGATGGAGTAGATCCTTACGAATACGCACCCCAATGAAAGCATACAGGATAGGGTTCAGGCAACAATGTGTGTAAGCTAGACTTTTCACAACCTGCCCAGCCACATCAAAGGTCTTTACATCATCACACACTGTCATGGTCATGTTATATGCTTGTGTTGCCTCTACAACCAAATGGCCATTGTACGGCAACTGAGAGAGGACAAAGGCTCCCACCACAGCCAAGATGACCCTTAGTGCTTTGTGCTTCTCAAAGTTGCGAGCCTGTATCAGGGAGCGGATGATCACAGAATAGCATGCAACCATTACCAATAGAGGTACACAGAAGCCTACTGTGATCTGCAGGCACAACACCAAAACTTTGGTAAGGTTTTTGTTTTCAGAGGGATAAACCAGACTGCAAAAGGCTTCATCTTGCTGGCTTGTTCTCACCTTAGCAAAAAGAAACTCAGGGAGAGACAAAAGACAGGAGAGCAGCCACACAAACAGGCAGGCCAACTTACTGCAGAACATTCTCTTGTTTTTAAAGTTGTGTGCCTGTGTTACACGGACAATCGCTATGTAGCGGTCCACACTAATGCAAGTAAGTAGTAGCATACTAGCAAAGAAATTGATCTTGTAGACAGCACAGACTCCCTTGCAGACATTGACACTAAACACCCAGCCCTGGGCAGCGTCTGTGGCCCAAAATGGGAGTGTGCCCAGGAAGAGCAGATCAGCTACTGCCAGGTTTAGCAAGTAGACATCTGTCATTGTTTTAAGTCGGTTTCGTACTGTAGTGTAGATCCATACAACAAGTAAATTTCCTACAGCTCCCACTGCAAAGATGATCCAGTAAAGAGGGGGTTCGTATGAGCCACGGAACTCTCTTACCCAACTTTTTTCACAAATGCCACTGTCTGGTGGCAAATAGTCTCCTTCATTGTCTGTTGTAACATTAGTCTCCTGAAAATAAATAGGTGACAAATTACTGCAAAACCACACTCTATACCATTTTATATACAACTCTAACTGGAAAACAGTGTAAGAGGATAAGTATTACGTCTTAGTATTAGTTTTATTTTTTTAATAATGGCAATGAGTAGCATTTGGTATACTACTGTAGACTGACATAGAAAATCCAGTAATTTGGATACCAGGAACTTCTGTAGTACTGTTTTTTCTCCTCTCTAATGCATTTAAAGTTTGACATGGTACCGTTTGTTCTGCAAACTTATTTCCTGTCTTTTTTGCTTTTGTGTGTAACAGCTGCCCTGCACTGCTTTAGAATAAGAGACTCCCTAAGACATGTTTTGCATCAACCTAGGCAGCTGTAAAGATTAACTTTCCAAAACATGCTTAGTCGCTCAGCACATGTGCAGGTGTTCTGTGTCTCTAGCAGCAAAACCACACTAGAGCACCACATCCTCCTTCTGAAACGACCTAGAAGTGTGTCATACACATCAAAAATAGAGTGACTCCATGCACTGACACAGGTGTTAAACTGAAATATAGATATGGTTGACAGTGGAAAAAGCCATGTTTTTATGGTAATTACAATATTGCAATTTGATGCCTATTAGAACCTGGTATATAATAAAATATATATAGTTACACAACCCTATGTGTATTCACAAGAAAACAAGAATACAAAGCATTTGAAACAAAGTCAATAACAGATATGGATATTCAATGCATATTCAGTACTATTTGTTTGCTTGGTTGTTTATAATCACCGTACATGTAATGCTACTAATCATCATATAACATAAAATGCAAAATGCAAAACTGTATGTATAATGAAAATACTCACATAATGTGCCGAAAAAGGATCCAATGTTGATAAATCTTCATAATCCATTTTTTCTAATAAGGATTTGCATACAAATTAGTTCACCATAAATATATTAAAATATGCAACATTTGCTTCCCTGCAGATCAAGAATATAGAGTTACAAACATTAATATTCTTATATTAATGTTGATTTGGGATTTCCAGACATTTTAAAACTACAAACATATTCATTGTCCAGTTTTCAGTTTAAGTATTGCAATCCTATTACACATATGAATGAATGCCTAACAGGGAGTTAACTTGAATGAAATAAGAACCATTTAAATTGATGTACTTACAATTTCTAATTAAGGTAAACTCTTGCCAGTCTTAATTTTGCTGAAGTGTTAAGCACTAAGAGACTGATATGGAGTTTTTCATTTGTATACTGTTACCTTGTTATAAAACATCTCACTGTGAACTGAGTCACATGACCACTTACTTGATTTTGGCAAGCTTTTACAAGACTGTTGTTCTGCTTGGATTGGCTTCTCAAGATTTGCATACTGTGGTCTGGTTTGCTGTGCCTGCTGGTGTCGAGTAAAAGCAGTTTCTAGTATTTTCACTTTTGTACTCAGAAGCACTTTAAATTATTTTTCTCTCTCTTATATTTCTTAGAAAATTAATAGCATTTTAATCTCACAGAAAGACAATCATACAGTGGTTGCTTCACTAATGAATGTTGTTTTACCTTAGTCACACTCAGGTATAGCTTGTAACACTACAAAATGTGGGAAAAGCCACGAGTGAATCTCATGTACTGCATATTTTATTGCTTTCTACGATGCAGTGCACCTTTTCCTTTGTTTGTTAGTGCATAAGAAACCTAAAAATGTTCTTTAGATAGTGAGCTGCAGTCTTCACGTTATCAAACTAGATCCAGACAACAATTACAAATCAGTCAGATCAACTGTATAAAAACATGTATGAGATGTACATAATAGAATAATTATTAGTGGATAGTTTATGTAGCGGTGCAATACATGTTTTTTATTCAGAGGAAATACAAGGATGTTTTATTTATTTAAGTGATATATTCCAGTTTACTTCTTCTCTTGGCCAGGCTTCCCAGCATTCCCCCTTGCTGGTTTACTGACCACCTTTCAATTGTTTGAGTTTTCAAAGTTTGAGGGCTCTGCACACATTAGAGGTTGCAACTGTGAAAAATTCAAAGATTAACTAAACACAAAAGCATCTGACTGAACACTTTGGGGTTCACATAAGCACCATTAAGTAAATCAAAAAGCTAGAACAATCTAATATTGAAACAACCAAGTATTTCTACTTTATTAGTAACTGTATTTCACTTAATGAATTTATAGTTTTCCAAAAAAAAATTGATGAATTGTTTACATTTTTTGATGTTTGTATAAGAAAATGCTTACCTTTAGTTTTTCTGATTGCAACCATGCAGGTGTTCCACAGTCACCTGAAATCAGTTCAATCTGAATTTAGACCTGTTTTCCTGGCTTTTCACCATGCCAGGTTGCATTCAAATTGGACAAGACAGGAGTGGGTCATACAATTTTCTAGACCTTAACCCTGTACCTTTTAGCTTTAGCTTGTGTACCTTTAGATTACACAAATCATGAAAAAAAAACCTTGTTCTGAGAAATTTTAAATATCATGCTTGGTTATTATGCATGGCTTAGGTTTAGGAATCTTTGTGTTTCAGACAGTTGTCAGTGTTGTCATTTAAAAATATAGAAGCAGTTGAGTGCTTGTGCAGAACATTTATTAAGATTAGATCTATTATGGATGATTTTGCATTTAGCCGACTGGGATTGTCAACATTCTGGATTTTAATCAGTTTTCAATCAGTTTTACACAATAGGGTTTAAATTTAGCAGCTGCTGATTGCAATCCATTCTAATTTAAGTCAAATAAAATAAGTAATTTAAGAATTACATATAAGGATTTTTTTTTCTTATGGTTCTTTTATACTGTAACCTGAAATCTAAGCTTTGGAATAGACCAATCAACACTTTTTCATACAAATTTTTTTTTGTTTGTTTTTGTTTGTTTTGTTTTCTCAAAAAGAACTTAATTTGTTAGACAGAAAATGGGAAGAAATTCTTGTGCAAATATCTAGCCAGAACTACTACTTTTATGGCCAAAGACACATCCACTGGTGTCTCTGAAAGTTTCTGAGTTGTTGCCTGGGCATTCAGGGGTTCAACCCCAATCATTCCCATTATTGGACCTTTTGGACCCTTTGAAACTGCTCTGACTTCCTAAGCTGGCATATGCAAAGAAAGGAATGCCATTGTTCTGTTATTTTCTATATGTGACAAATAAAGGTATCTTCTTCTGGACACCGGCATTCGGTTAGTGCTCAACATGTTTCATGCCGACAGAAATTCAACTCTTGTGGTAAGACTGTGTCTGCTTGTGTGTCAAGATAAACATGGAATGGTGCAAGCACTCTGTGCTTTCTAACTACTGTTAAATGCCAGTAGAGTTTTTGACCCTTAGATACAGACCTTTTTATTTACCATGGAAATACACCACTGTGTACATTCCTCCCATGGCTAAAATGCTAAGGAGGCACTTTATAAATGTGCTGGATCTTGTTTAAACAAACATCCCTAGTGTGTACCATGTGGAGCCTCACCAACACCTGGGCTACTCAAACACATCTCTGTTATGCTCATTCCAGCATACAAACCGCTAATCAAATGCTTGAAATGTGGTTCTGCAGCAGGTGAAAACCTGGCCAGCAGGAGTTATCTCTGCTCTTCAGGATGTACTTTGTTTTGAGCACACTGACTGACACATGATCAGGAAGGCTGTTCCATAACTGTGGGGATTTGTAAGAAAAAGCTCTGCCCCCACTGTAGCCTTTTAATTTGTACAATACACTCTCACACACACACACACACACATATCTATCTATCTATCTATCTATCTATCTATCTATCTATCTATCTATCTATCTATATACGTATAGTGAAATTATCCACTTTTTCCACCAACTCAATAAGCCACAATATCTGGCTTTGGTTTTCATGTTAGGTGATTATGACACATCCTGAAAAGAGCACTGATCATGGATTATCAAAAACAAAAATTTTATATTAACATTCCTAATAAATCTGACCCAAAATCAGTGAAAACTGTAGTAGACAGTGGTTCATGGGTTCACTTTGAGATCAACACCCACACAGCCATCAGAGTTTTGAAATGCAAAACAGTAATGCCAGATCAAAGCTTCTTTTGCGTTTTGGATTTTTGGACTGTTTTTCACCCTGTTTACTTAGATAATTGGCAGCTTACTTAATACGTAATTACATTTTAAAATAAAGTTAATGTTGAAAATATGATTAGGAATAAAATGGATGTTGTGCTGGTTTTGCACCAACCTTATATGCCATGGTAATCATCTGTAGACTCTTTCAGCTAGATGGGAAAATAGTATGGTGGCCCTAAGATGCAACAGCCCAAGAAACCGGTGTGGAGTACAAACTGCACCTAAAACAGTACCTCAAACAGAGACACCCTGACCCCAATCATTGCAGAGGTGGAGGCATCTAGTTGTGTAATAGGGGCTGTCCTTTCACAATGCCATGTAAAACCCAGTAAGCTTTTCCACTGTGCATTCTTCTCACAGAAGCTGACCTGCACAGAAACCAACTATGATGTGGAGAACCAGGAGTTACTGGCCATCAAGGCCATGCTAAAGGAATGGTGACACTGACTTAAGGGGTCCAAGAGCCCCTTCCATGCAATCACGGACCACTGCAAACACAAAGAATACCAGTATTGGCATCCTGTCTATTTGCTGAACTTTAAAATATTTGGCACCGCATTTATATACTTACTCCAAAAAGTATTGGCACCCATCTAAAAGATTAAAAAAATATAAACTCCCACAAACACCATGTAGATCATCATCACCAAGTGGAGAAGATGAGGCACCCCAGTAACAATGCCAAGAACAGAATGTTCCTCAAATATTTATAAAAAGACAAGACCAAGAGAATGGTTGCTCTCTGCTTGTTCTCTCTCATATTCTCCACATGTCTAGGTTTTTGGGTAGAACAGGACCAATCTCATAATAAAAATATCCAGGACAATCCGGCCTAAATCACCCCAAATCATGTGGCATAATTTTATATGTTTGGAGCAAAAACAAGGCAGTGTATCTCCCGAAGAACTTGATACCCACAATGAAGCATGGTGATATCATGATATGGGGCTGAATTTGATAGATTTAAAACATTTTTGAAAGGAATAAAATTTGCAAATCCCAACATGCTAGCTAATATTGTAGACTCTATTTAATTGTATTTTCTTTACCTTAAATGTTGTTTCATTTGAGTTTTGTTGGTTACAATATCACATTAATGGTGGAAAAGGCACTTTTTTATTTCTACACTACATATGGCTTTTTAAAAATATAAAATGGAGAATGCAGTTATTGACCACTAGATGGAGACTATCGTACTGTGATAAGTGGAGAAATGCAGTTAGATATGTCAAATAAGGACACTTAATGGTCATGCTGTTTTACCCAGGCAGTACAGCAGAATAGATCAATTCAATTACATTTTGTAACACAAAATACACTTTGTCTGTAATGGCATCCCCCCCTTCACACACTGTCTTTTCTTGCTTGCTCATAAAGAGATTCTCTAAGTAGAGCAGGACTAGTGTCTCAGGAAAATGTGGTGTACATATGCATATATTTCAAAGCTCACTGTACAGTAGGTGTAAACTACAGTGCAGCTTTTTGATTTAAATGTCAGAAGCTAGGAATCAACTTAGATTTTATCTGTAGGTTTTCATTTTTACTTTTTCATGAAACCATGATGTTCTATGCAAGACTGTCCCCCCAAATCACAAGTTTGTTTCTATTTTCCTCATCTTTTCATCCTCTCCATTTATAGAATCTCATTCCACCACGTCCCCCTCCAAATATCCACACCCATTCTCATTTTATTTTATTATTTTAGTCATTTTGCTGCCTGGGTGTGTTACCTGCACCATAATAATGTGTATGTGTGACTGGCCACGGGTGTCATTTATCACTGTCACACATACATATGCCCACCCCACATGAACCACCACCCAAACAGACACAGAAGTGGGATGACACAAAGATCACATGCATATATATTTCCTACTATAGTCATTGATAGATCTTGTTATAATCAGTGAAAGATCCTACTTGTCGGTGATAGGGGTTTCTTGGAAATTTTAAGTCCCTGATGATTTTCAGCAAGTCTTTGATCTTTTAGAGAGAAAGAGAGTTAGAGTGAGAGTTAGAGAGAAAACGTGATGATCATGTGATTTTTCATGGCCCATTCTCTTGCGCCATTACCAAAATTTCATGGCCCACACACTTGCACTGTTAACTACAATTTCGAAAACACCAAGGAAGTCTGGATAGCACACTCCACATTATAACTCTAATAGAATACTTATCAGAAGCTTTCAACAAGCCCTCTCCTTTCCTCAGACCTTCAGACTTTGATCTTTGGAATTTTTTTTTTTTTTTAATTTTGGAGCTTCTATTTCTGGCTGAAATGACACCTCACATGCCACCAAGGATTTCATTGTGTTACAATCAATCATTTAAGTCTCAAGGACAGAATCTGTGTTTATTAAATTCATTCAATCCAATTTTTTTAACCTATAGTTTTTAGATGACACATTGCAGGACAGAGCAGATTTATTTTGCACATTGATGTGGTCATTAGTGCTTGCATTCTGTCTTTAGGAGTCTTTTGGGAATGTATGCATTTCAAAATTAGACCAATATATATAATTAAAAAACAGATATGGTGCTTGCACAGTCAAACTTGACTTACATCTAAGTACAATGATACCTCGAGATACGAGTGCATTGACATACGAATTTTTTGAGATACGATTCGACCAAATTTTTGCCTCGAGATACGAACAAATTTTTGAGATACGAGCATCCGAGCCGACGCCGCCGAAACAAAGATCCCCGACAACCACGTGTGAGATACGAATATTCATTCATTTTCTACCGCTTATCCGAACTACCTCGGTCACGGGGAGGCACAGGCTCAGGCGTCATTGGGCATCAAGGCAGGATACACCCTAGACGGAGTGCCAACCCATCACAGGGCACACACACACTCTCATTCACTCACACACTACGGACAATTTTCCAGAGATGCCAGTCAACCTACCATGCATGTCTTTGGACCGGGGGAGGAAACTGGAGCACCCGGAGGAAACCCCCGAGGCACGGGGAGAACATGCAAACTCCACACACACAAGGCTGAGGCGGGAATCGAACCCCCAACCCTGGAGGTGTGAAGCGAACGTGCTAACCACTAAGCCACTGTGCCCCCCTATGAGATCGAACATCCGGGAGTAAATAAAAGGGAGGAAGAAACAAACCTCCTTGGACAGGATTTTATTAAAACGGCCGGCAAATGTTGTGAGGAAAGAGTGACAAAAAAAGGCAAAAACAAGTGAAGAGAAAAGCAATGAAGAAAATTAAGCAAAATTAATGTAAAGAAAACAGAAAGTGTAGCAATTAAGTTCAGTTAAGAGAATTTAAGTTAAGTTCATTAATTTTAGTGAAGTTTAGTTAAGTTCCATTTAAGTGTAAAGCATTAATAGTGTACAGTAGCGAGTAAGTGAACGAAAGTGAAAGTGTATGTACGAGACAAAATTCCTCCTAACTACTCCTAACGTCAACCTCCGTGCGCATCTTCCGTTAGCTCAAGTCGTCTGATCTCCAAGGTAAATAATACACTTTATAGTAAAACAGTAAAAAAGTTTATTTTTTTAACATTCTCTTTTATTACTGTATGTTTTTATACAATATTTATCATTTATAAATACAGGTACTGTACATTTTTCATATTCGAAACACATAAACAAAACAACTGGAGTGGAATTTTGCGAGCTGGAACGGATTAATGGGATTTCTGTACATGGATCATTCATCCCTCCACCAGAGGGACCCCTCACCAATGTCTGATTTCACTTTATAGGTCACCATTTCACTTCCTATTTGTGGGACATTTAAACCATAAATTGAATGTCAGTAGCTATCGTTGCGAATTATTGTCAGTAAATCTGTGTACCAATCCATTCTGTATTTTGACATCTTGCTTTATGTACATGACCATTTCTCTGTTTTTTCAATTTCATTTTTGGATTTCTTATTTTTGTATTTGTTTGCTGTTGGACTGCCTGTTTTGGTTCAATATTTACACTGGAGATCAAAATTAGAGAACAATTTATAAACAATTGAACAATTCTGAAATAATGTCATCTTCACTGCTCAACAGTTGAAGGAGTTTTTGTCCTGTCTATACCATGCTACCCGAACACCTTTTCCACAAAATAACTAAGGCATTTCAACAAAAAACATTATTTTGCAGAAAACACACTGATCAAAATTAGAGAACAACAATGACTGTAGCATGGAAAAAGATTACAACAAAATTTTCTGAAGGTTACAACAGTCAGCAATTAGTAGGAAGTGTACAGGCCTCTGCTCTGAATGACTTCACCACAGGACAGCACTAGTCTCTCAAACTGCTCTGGTGTGATTTTGGTCCACTCTTCTTCCAGTCTCCTCCACAGTTCGGTGACTGTAGTGGGTTTCTTGGCCATAACTTTGTCACGAAGGATTTTACAGAGGTTCTCTATTGGGTTGAGATCAGGACTCTGGGCAGGCCATGTCATTATTTCAATGTTTTCAGTTTCAAGGAACTGCTTTACCCGTTTTGCTGTGTGACATGGAGCGTTGTCCTGAATGAACACTGCGGGCAGATTGGGTGATGAATGCAGGGAAGGAACCATATGTTGTTGAAGAAGTTTCTGATAAACATTTGCATTCACTCTGCCTTGTAGCTGTATAAGAGGCCCAACTCCTGCTGCAGAAAACATGCCCCAAACCATGACATTTCCTCCTCCACTTTTCACTGACTTCTTTACACACTTTGGGTTCAGTCTTTCTCCAGTTTGTCGCCGAACATAATGTTTCCCATCGGACCCAAATAAATTAAACTTGCTTTCATCACTGAAGTGAACTTTGGACCAGTTCTCCTCTGTCCACACAACATGCTCCTCAGCAGAGCTTAGTCTAGCCTTTTTCTTCTTTCTGCTAATGAGAGGTTTGGTGACTGCAGAGTGGGCTTTCAGTCCAAATGCTCTTAAACGTCGAGACACTGTATGACGAGACAGATCCTTACCCTGTTCAGCGCTGAACTGGTGAGCAATTCCAGCTGCAGTGTGGAAACGATTGCCCATTGAGATCCTCCGCAGTATCCTGTCCTCTCTTGTATTTGTCTTCCGTGGACAACCAGCCTTCTTGGGGGACTTGAATGAGTTTGTGATGTTGCAAAGATTCAATATTCTTGAATCACAGATTTGGAACGACCAACTTGTCTTGCTATGGCTGATAGGGTCATCCCTTTGGCCTTCATCTGGACAGCCTGCTGCCGGAGGCTTTCAGTCACTTTAGAATGGCCCACCATCTTGCAGAGTCAGTGAAACTGGAAGTTAGGCTGCTAGTTAAATATGGGTTGACAGATAATCAAGGAAATTAGCACCAGTTGCCAGATTAACACCAATAACTGGGAGGTATCTGAAAGTGTTCTCTAATTTTGATCAGTGTGTTTTCTGCAAAATAATCTTTTTTATTGAAATGCCTTAGTTATTTTGTGGAAAAGGTGTTCTGGTAGCATGGTATAGACAGGACAAAAACTGTTGAGCAGTGAAGATGACATTATTTCAGAATTGTTCAATTGTTTATAAATTGTTCTCTAATTTTGATCTCCAGTGTATATACCTGGACTTTGACTATGATTTCCTCTCATGTTTAAGCTGGTTAGACTGTAATTACTTATTTGCTTATGGAGTCTAAAATATCTCCATTTATGGACCTATTACAGAAAACTTTGCCTGACATGAACACACAATGAGGTTCTCAGGGCTACCAGGAACAGCTAATAAAGCTATGGCCCACTAAAAACACATCATGCAATGTATTCAAGCTCTACCATCCACCACAATGAACCAGTCAGGCTGGCTTTACTTGATATGTTTGATAGGTCTTCAGATAAATGTGTTTTTACATAAATAAACAAATAAATAAATACAGAAATGAATAAAGAAATAAGTAAAAACAATAATTCAATACCTAATGTCTGCATTTGCAAGAAATGCATTATTTGTATTATACAAAGCATATTATCTAATTATATGGTGACTGTTTTAAAGTTAAGAGTAAAACAAACAGCACCAATTTTGTCTCATATGTATTATATACTTTTACTTGGCTCGCCCTAGACACAACAAGTAGGTGGGGAAAATAGCACACTTATAAAAATGCCATTCTGAAGTATCAGAATGTATTAAATTTCAATAATTGATTTAAATCTTGCAGTTTTCAAATTTCAAATTCAACTAATCGATGCCATCTCCATAACAAGTTATTTGGGGTGGAATGGGGTGGAACTACAACTGAAATCCAGTCTTTCAGCAGAATTGCACATACAGTCTTTGCAAAAAGAAAGCACAATTCAATCGTTTGTATATTTTTACAACCCCTGGCAAAAAGTATGGAATCACCCCTCTCAGATGATGTTCATTCAAATGTTTAATTGTGTAGAACAAAAGCAGCACATATAGAAGCACATATATGCCACAAAACAATTTTCACTCAACAACCCAACTTCTGGCTGTATAAAACACTTAAAAAAAACAAAGAAAGATAACTATAGTCAATTACAACTGTTTTTACAGATCAAACAGAGGAAATAAATATGGAATCACACAAATCTGAGGAAAATTATTATATTAATTCTTTATACTTCTCCTTATGTTTATCTTTTGTTTTATGTTTATGCTCTGTAAAGCTGCTTTGTGACAATGTCCATTGTAAAAAGCGCTATACAAATAAACTTGAATTGAATTGAATTGAAAAAATTATATGGAATCACCATATAAAAACACTACTACTTTGTTGCACCACCTCTGGCTTTTATAACAGCTTGAATTGAGGCATGGGTTTAACTAATGACAAACAGTATACTTCATCAATCTGTCTCCAGCTTTGTCTTATTGCAGTTGCCAGATCAGCTTTGCAGGTTGGAGCCTTGTCATGGACCATTTTCTTTAATTTCCACCACAGATTTTCAATTGGATTGAGGTCCAGACTATTTGCAGCCCATGCCATTGACATTATATGTCTTTCCTGTAGGAATGTTTTCACAGATTTTGCCCTATGCCACGATGCATTATCATCCTGAAAAATGATGCTACCATCACCAGACATCCTTTCAATTGATGGAATAATAAAAGTGTCAAAAATCTCAACATAAACTTGTACATGTATAGAAGATGTAATGACTGACATCTCTCCCATACCTTTACCTGACATGTTTTCTTCAAGCAGTTATCTTTATACATTTCATTGGAACGGCACCAAACAAAAGTTCCAGCATCATCACCCTGCCCAATGCAGACTCGCGATTCATCACTGAATATAACTCTCATCCAGTCATCCACAGTCCAAGATTGTCTTTCTTTAGCCCACTGAAACCTTGTTTTTTTCTGTTTAGATGTTAATGATGGTTTTCATTTGGCTTTTCTGTATGTAAATCCCATTTCTTTTAGGCAATTTCTTACAGTCCAGTCACAGACATTGACTCCACTTTCTGCCCATTTGTTCCTCATTTGTTTTGTTGTGCATTTTCTGTTTTCAAGGCATATTGCTTTAAGTTTTCTGTCTTGGCGCTTTGATGTCTTTCTTGGTCTACCAGTACGCTTCCCTTTTACAACCTTTCCATTTGATTTGTACTTGGTCCAGACTTTAGACACAGCTGACTGGGAACAACCAACATCTTTTGCAACATTCCATGAAGATTTACCTTCTTCCAGAAGTTTGATAATCCTCTCCTTTGTTTCAACTGACATCTCTCGTGTTGGAGCCATGAGTTATGTCAATCATCTTGGTTCAACACATCATTAATGTGTGCAAGCACTCTTTTTTAACTGCACACTAATTAGCAGTTGTAATCAGATACAGGCGTTTGTTTTACAAATGCAAAGTGCATGGTGATTCCATATAATTTTCCTCAGATTTGTGTGATTCCATATTTTTTTCCTCTGTTTGATCTGTAAAAACAGTTGTAATTGACTATAGTTATCTTTCTTTGTTTTTTTAAGTGTTTTATACAGCCAGAAGTTTGGATTGTTGAGTGAAAATTGTTTTGTGGCATACAGTATATGTGCTTGTTTTTTTTCTACAAAATTAAACATTTGAATGAACATCTTCTGAGAGGGGTGATTCCATACTTTTTTGCCAGGGGTTGTATGTGTTATAGATTAAATAACAAAAATTTAGCAAAATGTTTAAAATAACATTTTCCCCAAAACTGAACCATTTAGAAACCAGGTAGGGAAAAATAAGTACACCCTTCCTATTTGAACAAATTAAGAAGTGTGACTACGTCTCTAAAAGCTATTGACACTTTGGTGTTCTGTAGCAATCAGGTGTGTGTCAAAAAGGAAGGAAATCAGCCATGAGCTCAGAGAGGTAATTTCTGCTGCTCATTAATTTAGGATGGGGTATAAGTCCATCTCTAAACATTTTGAAATATGAAGGATATTTAAGCAAATTTCTGACCTTTTCTGATCCATTTCTGCTACAGTACTGTACATACACTGTATAAAGTCAATAAACTGAAAAGGTGTTAACGATTGCAATTTCACCTGAAAGTATACCCAGATGCCCTATTTTTCAGCTTGTTACCATCTTTTAGTAAAAGGGTCCAGCTTGATTTTGTTTGGAACCATGGATCTAAGGAAGTCAGGTAAGTGGAAGTGTTAAAATGGTGATCACATTCTTGATTTTATTCTAATATTTAGATAAAATATATAAAATTAAGTCATTTTACACAGTCTGAAGCTACCTAAAAGCATTATCTCATCTCATTTAAGATTTATCTTAGAGATAATATATTTACTTTGCAATGTAAATGAGATGTGTATTATTAACCCAGAGTTAACATCCATGATTAAATCATTGACTGATTACTTAGAGTTGATGTTCAAAAAAACTCACTGACCCACACTGGGAAACTCAGTGAGTCCTGCCAACCTGTGTGGTGAAGACAATGTTGAAGACTAAATAGAGACCGTCGAGAGTAATGCTGCTTGTGAGGAATGGACTGGACCCACATCCTTACTCTCCAGCTCTCTGGAGAGGCCAAACTGGCCTACTATGCACTCCCTCCAGAGGAAGTGGGTGACTAAGAAATCCTCAAGAGTAAAATCCTGCTACACTGTGGCTACTCCTCTACCACTGCGGTGGCAGCGTTCCACCACTGGAGCTACACTTTATGGACTCTGGGAGCATGGTTACCCTGCTTTAACCAACAACCCAGAGCCGGTGTGGACACTGACACTGGCAGTGTTGTGCATCCATGGAGATATTCACAAAGTCCCCACTGCACAATTCATGTTCTTAAGCCCTGCAGGAGATCTTAAGCCCTGGTCTTAAGCCTTCACAAGCTTCCAGGAGGCGCCCACATCTGAGTGCACCAGACCTAGGTGCCACAAAAGACCAGCAGAAGCTTGGACAAGGAGGGTGTGCATGGATCAGATCAAAAACGACTCAATAACCCTGTGTCTTTTGTATTCCAGCACATCATCAAAGAGGGAGACATAAGAAGGTCGACTGGCTGAGGCACTGCTGGAGCCAGATGTGGCAATTAGAAGGGTTAATATGGTCATAGACTAAAGGATACCAATCTCCTCTTTCCCAGTCCAAAGTGGACTCCTATATCACCATAGAAAATGAAAGATCCAACCCAGTGACCTCCTCGTCGTCTGTCACACCAAGACCCCACTCCTTATACACTTATATGGACTGCCCCAAAGAAGCTTGTGCCCAAGCCCCTCATCTCACTCCCCATTATCAGCATCACTTTCGAGAAGATTGGCCTCATTGTGCTGCTGCTAAAATGTGTTCAGGGCCATAAATATGTACTGGTCATCATGGAATATGCCACTGGGTACCCAAAGGCTGTTCCACACTGTCACCTCCTGAAACATATTCAAGGATCTCTTCCAGCACTTCAGCCGAATGGGCATTCCTAAGGACATCCTAACAGATCAAGGACCCTTTATCTTGTTTAATAATATACCTGTGTTGACTATAGCAGGTCAAACAACTGAGGAAGTCCATCTTTTATCCCAGACAGATGGGATGGTTGATTAATTTTTAACCAGATGCTAAAGCAAATGCTCAAGATGGTGACAGGCAAAGAGGGTAGGAACTGGCAACTTGTCCTCCCCTACTTCTTTGCTGTTCAGAAGACAACACAAGCTTCCAGCGGAATCACCCCCTTCAAGCTACTCTTCGGACAGTGACCTTGAGGATCGCTGGATGTGGCCCGAGAAGCTTGACGGGAGCAACCTTCGTGTTCTGCTCCCTTCTGGACATGCATGAGATGCAAAAACTGAGTGGCTTCAATCATATAGGAGCAAGTGAAAGTGGAACAGAGAGAATGGCAAGGGTGTAAACTGGCCAGCCTAGCCATAAAAATTCAAGTTGTCTTTCTTGTCCCCAATGCTAATGGATGAAATGGATGATAAAGCCGCAGATGGGCAACTTCTCATGGTAACCCTCATAAGGTGGGAGAAGCATTTCAAGCTAGAAACAAAGCTCATGTTTCTAGGCAGTTTAAGTGCTCCCATATACCAGAGTTGCATTCCAGCCCATTTGAAGTGTTTTGCAACAGTTGTGAGCCCCGTAAAAATGTAAATCACCCTTGATAAAGGCTCTGGATCTTTAGGGTTAACATAAACATGGATTAAAATAATTAAACTAATTAAACAATTCAATTAAAGGATAAACATTAAATGAAGCTTGTCTGCCTGGTTACAATCATAAATATCAACCATGCCCAACAGGCAGGGGAAGAGGTTTCACAGTTATTCATGATAATAAGCTAAGCACCACACAAAAATCTAGATATTAATTCAACTCATTTGAAGTTCTTTATAATAACTTGACATATGATGTTTAATAATATATTATTAAAAATATACTTACTGAGTTCCAATTTTACTAATTGTTATTTACCTCCAGGGCCATATTCTGAATTCCTCTGTGAATTTGCAGATTTCATTTGAAACCTAATTCTTTCTTTAGACAAAGCATTAATTGTGCGAGATTTTAATATTCATTTAGATAAGTTAGAAGATCCTCTGAGAACAGAAGTTTAGTCCACCTTAGTCCCAGTGATGGTTAATCAGAATGTAATAGAACGCACTCAAAATAGAAGTCACACTCTTGAACTCATTCTAACCTTTCCATTAAATATAGAATATATATAGCCGCACTTCGACAATTGGAAACTATCTCAGGCCATTATCTAATGTTGTTTAAAATGCATCTTGGACACAATATATCAAATTGGACACATCACATCAAACTAAATTATTAGTATTTGAATTAGCATGGAAGGAGAGCCTTCTGTTCTCTTACTGCTGCTAGATTTTTAAAAATTTTATTTAACTTCAAGGGGGCACACCATCAATATGTAATTGAGGGCACACCATCAATATGTAGCAGCAATGACTTCATGAAATATTTCAATTAAAAAATTGAGAATATCAGTCAGAACATTCAGACTGCTACTTTAAAACCCATTGATAAATAATGGTGTAGATAATATTAATAATCAACACTCAGACTGTTTTAATCCACTTTGAGAAACCTATTTAATTTTACTTAGTTTGTCTACAAAACTTTCAACCTGCATACAAGATCCATTACCTAAATGTTTCTTAAAGAAGATAATACTAGTAGCTACTGAACCATTCTAAAAACAATACATTCTTACCATAGCTCTGTCTATGTGCCTAAATAAATGTTTTACACTAGATGCTATCAAACCCCTGATTAAAAAAACGACCTCGACCCCTGCCATCTGTCCAACTATATGCCAATATCATACCTACCCTTTATTTCCAAGATCCTAGAAATACCTGTAGCAAAACAGTAATACTTACACCTACATAACATTCATGATATGTATCAGACAGGATTTAGGCCTCATCATATCACAGAGACAGCACTGGTTAAAGTCATAAATGTCCCATTACTGTCCTCTAATCAGGGTTGTGTCTCCCTGCTGGCGTTACTTGACATTTGTGCATCTTTTGACACCATTGACCATGCTATTTTAGTTGTTAGGCCATAAAATGTTTTTGGTGTTAAGGGAACAGGTCTCTCCTGGGTTTAGTCTTATTTTACTAATCCTTGTCAGGTCATAGAGCTAAATGTTGACTTCTTTAAGCATACAATGGTCGCTGTGTTCCACAAGGTTCAGTTTAGGCCCACTGCTTTTTTTCCTTATATGTCAATTCAATTTATTTTTATATCGCTTTTAACATTTCACATGGTCTCAAAGCAGCTTCATAGAATATGGAAACAGATTAAAAAAAGAAGTTTAAAATTAAGTTACTATATATCTCAAACATCTATCCCTAATGAGCAAGCTGAAGGCAAATACAATTTAATTATATTTTTCAGTTCATTAGACAGTGGGTGCTTACTAACCTACACCTACTAACCTACTAACTCTGACAAGACAGATGTGCTCGTACTAGGACCACATGGAGGCAAAAGTAAGCTTTGTGATTACAGAGAAACTCTGGATAGTCTTTCTGTTTCATCATGTGCAGCAGGAAAAGACCTAGATGCGATATGAACATGCGACTAGAAACAATAGTTCATGCCTTTGTTACCTTTAGGTTGGATTACCATAATCCTTTACTGTTTGGATGTTACAGTAATATAAACAAACTCCAGTTAGATAGATCATATTCTGCATATATAAAGAACATTCCTCTTACAGAGCCCTGCATATATGGAACAGCCTTCCAATTAGTGTCCGGGCATTCAGACACAATCTCAGTGTTTATGTCCAGGCTGAAAACACATTTGACTTATTATGAATACTTTTCTTAGGTAAAGGAGCTGATGATTGGGTTGTTTGGCTGCTTTCAACTTACCTCCTTGCAAGTCGCTCAAGTTTGCTGAATGTGAAGTGTTTTTAGGTTTTATGTCTTAGGATGCCCTCATGTCTCTGTCATTTCTGGCTCTCACTTTTAGTTATGTTGTCATAGCTAGTCTTGCTAAAATCTTTGCCTGCATTTTGCAGATAATGTACTTTGTCTTTAACTGTCAAATGATTTACAAACATACCTAATATCTCTCTCTCTCTCTCTCTCTCTCTCTCTCTCTCTCTCTATTGTTCTGAGTTCCCATTGTGACTGCTTTTTATTTCCGGGCCTACCTGATTCACCCTGTTGATCTACCCCTGGTTGGAGCATAGACAGCCTGTAACTCATGGGATTGCTGTAGATAGAACAACTTAGAGATCATCATGCAGTCTTTGAACTGCGATTGTGTTGGTCAACCTTTGCTCGGGTCTTCATTAGTGAATGTTTGAAGGCTTCGGCATGAAGGAATTAGTGTTTAGTCTATAACAAACTCAGAAATTACCCTGACCTATTGGGTCCTCCGGAGCTCTTGGTTGCACATCTCCACTTGACTACAAACTGTTGGAGAAAGGTCATTATTTAAATTCCCTTCAGAGCCTGTTTCCTCTCAAGGTTTCTTCCTCATATCAGCTCAGAAAGATGTGCTTGCCATTGTAACCCCAGACTTGCTCATTAGGGACAGATGTTAGAGATAAATAGTTACTTAATTTTAAACAAGAACTTTTATTCTGTTTCTATGCTTCTCTAAAGCTGCTTTGACACAATTATTAAAAGAGTTACACAAATAAATTAAATTAAACATTTATGAACCATATGTGGAGATTCCACACTAAATTCCTTTTCCTTTTACAATTCCAAAGAGAGCAATGAAGGCTGAGCATCCTGAGCAGCTGCCTTAAAACAGCGATTATATTTATTCAGTCTGTGCTTTTCAGTGCATGGTAAAAATATATTGGTCTCCCAGCTTTCAATTAATCAGGTACAAGTTCAGACTCATTAGCAGGTGTATGTGCTGTCATGCATTCCAATGCATATCTGTGCCTTTCTGTGCCTTTACCTAAGAAATAAATGATTAACAAAAGCCATGGCTAAACAAACATTTTGCGGACCAGAATTTAACACTTAAGGCAGGAGTATTGTTGGCATTTTTTCTGGTTCTAAAAATCTGTATCTACCTGTGCGGCTGAATCTAGCACACCTAATCCAGTGCTAAAATAGAGGATGCCCTGGCACTTGCCCTGTGTCAATTTCATCTGTTACTGAAATGTATCTTTGATTTTTGATCGCAGGCAGTACCATCAACAGGCAGACCGAGCCTCCTCTTCTGCATTTCTACACCAGGAATGTGATCTACCAGTAACCTTCTTGGCCAAGTACCTATCATCCTGGGCCTACTGTGGCAGGTGCACCACAATTTCCAGCTATCCTGGCTCACATGCTGGTCCACCTTCTTTTTTCAGCACTGTATTCAGTGGCCCAAGCTAATGCTCACATCCACCTCAGTGGCCAGCCTATATTCTAGCACATTTCCCTGTGCTCTGCCTTAGTAAAGCAGGTTCTTCTTTGTGGCAAAGAAATGGAGAGGCCTAGAACCATGACTATGAGAACCAAAATTAGTTTACAGTGAAGTACTATTACCCCGATCTGTGGTGTGCTTATAGCCTGGTGCTCATCCTCAAGGGGATGAATAGAATAAATTGCTGTTTTGCAAAATCCTTTACATTATCTCAGGGACCTGCTACTATAACACTGTGTTCATTCTACTATTTCTGTACACACAATATTGTTTGAACATACAGTATTTACACTGTTTGTCGCTGTTTCTGTTTATTGTCTTTTGTGTATTGTCTTGTCTTTTTGTATTTTGTATTGTCTTGTCATTTTTTGTCTGCACTGTCTTTTGTCCTGCACTGTTTTGTCTGTCTTGTTTGTCTTGTCCTGCACTGTTTGCACCAGGTTGCACAGTTGCACGTTATGTGGCTAAGACTTACTTACTAAGTCCTTATCTCTGTCTTTGCTTTTATCTAACACCATGGTCCTGGAGAAACATTGTCTCATTTCACTGTGTACTGCAACAGCTATATATGGTTGAAATGACAATGAAAGCTACTTGACTTGACTTGAGAAGATGACTTTCAGTGCCACCATCAGGCCACTATGAGTTCTAGATAATGGCATGTGGGCTTTCTATTTCCCCTTCTCTGTTCCAGTGTCTTCTCAATGATGTGCTGAGAGATGGGATGCTGGAAAGGTCTGTTGTGGCATATATGGATGATATCCTGGTCTACTTTCCTACTTCTGAGATCTACTGAGGTCCCAGTCTGTACATCAGGTCCTGTCTTGCCTGTGTGAGAAACGGCTGTATTTCAAGCATAAGTCAATTGTATATTCCAACAGAGCACCATCGTATTTTTGGGGTCATCATAACCAAAGTGGAAAAGTGATAGCTGTGAATTGTATAAGTCAAAGCAAGCTTTCCTGGATACATGCTCCCAAATTGCAAGCCCAGACAGAAAAGCCCATTTTGTCCCCTGCATGCATCATCGGCACTATCCAGTGGCAGTTAGATCAGGCCTTAACATGCACTCCTTAGTATTTAGTGCCTTCAAACTGGCACTTTATTCCCTTATTCTCAGGGTTAAATTGATAACTTGGGCCCATACCTCAGTTGCTTCCTGCCACCCAGGTGTTCAAAGAACCCTTGGTCTGTTAAAGCTCAAATACTGGTGGCTTTGTGTGCACCAAGGAATTCAGAACATAGTCACCTGATGCTCCACCTGCACCTCAGCCAAGGTTCCCCAAGCCATACTAGACAGACTGTTACGACCCTGAGTTATGTCTAAGGAGTTCTCAGAGTCAGCAACTAGTGATGACCAATGTGGATGTGAATGGTGAATGGAGTGATCATTTCTATGAATTGCCGACCACAGTAATGACGTATGCGGACACAGTGCTTGTGGTGAGTTTGTCTTTACTGTACAAAGTGGTAATTGTATTTACAATATATACACAATTATATACAAATCGTTTGTACTGCTGCAACAGCCGGGACTGGAAAATCAGCGGCGCCAAAGAAAAGAAACAAACAGAAAGTCAAAACCCGCTTACCTAACACTGTTTTATTTTAGTCACGCTCATCTACAAACAAAAGTGAAACCAAAATCCTAACTACGCTATACAGTACTTCCCTCACTAACTAGAATACACGGGGAGGCACCGCCCCTTACCTGAGGTCTCTAGACACGGAAGTATACTACGTGGTGTACAATGTATGAGCGCGCTCCTTCTTACCTCTTCCAGCCCCGTACGTAGAACAGTATTATACACAAAAACATAAATCGCAACAGCATACAACTAGCATACAACTCGCCAACCAACAACCCAACAATGAGTTGACATGACGTTCACGTTTTTATAGTCGCGGACTTCTTCCGGGGGCGGAGTCCGTACGCTGCGTCTCCGCCCTGCACCGACCGGTATTGGGTAAACTGCAGCCAATCCGCGCAGCCAATCCGCTGTAACACAAACAATTAAAATACAGCTGCAAAAATACGTGCCTTGGCACGTAACACAGACAAATAGCATGACACCTCATAGCTCCAGGCAACATTGTAATTTTAGTACTGATTGCTTTTCCAGTTCCCTTAATTTGGTCCCTTTTCCTAGCTTCCCTTCAGCTTTCACCATAGCAGAATTATTATTTAACCAGGTATTGCATGGAATGCCTGTTTTCCCATGCTCACAGCCACCATTGTTTTAATTGTAATTTCCACTTGCTTTCAATTATGCTGTGTTTGGCATGGTATAAAAGCACACCTTAGCATGCACTGTGTGCTTTACCTGTTACTATGCAAAGAAATAGTTTCTTTTTCCTAGATATTCCATTTTTAGAATCCTACCTTAGTGTTTAACTGAATCTTTGCTTAGTCTGAATAAACTATTTGCTCATGACCAACCTTTGCCTCTCTCTCTGTACTGTTCCATACTCCTTTTCTATTTTACCCTGATACTTTTCTTCACTTTTAAAAGCAAATCTATATACTTGCTTTGCTTGGTGTCAGCAAGATGAACATCTTGAAAAATGAAAAACATCTTAGCAAAATATGAATTATGATATTTGCAAAATTCATTTGCAATAAGATTTTTTTTAATCTGTGGACACAGAGCATCAATGGTAGTCAGTGTAGGGAGAAAAAAAATTAAATTTTTAAAATTGAATTTCATTCACCAGATAAACAAT
This sequence comes from Tachysurus vachellii, assembly GCF_030014155.1. Lineage (NCBI taxonomy): Eukaryota > Metazoa > Chordata > Actinopteri > Siluriformes > Bagridae > Tachysurus > Tachysurus vachellii. The sequence goes on along the minus strand of NC_083484.1, from coordinate 8,657,180 downwards.
ATGCAATTTATAATGCTTTTGCATAGACCTATAAAATCGAGAGAGAAGTGAGTCTGGAAGGCTAAAGATAATTTAAAAATGGAATACTGAAAATAACTGAGTGAAAGAAAAAGAATGATAAGAACACAGATATTAATAGAAGAGAAGAGATTTTGGGCCAAGGGCAAACACAGTGACAGGCAAATAATCCTGCTTTAGAGGATTTAGCATGATTTTTGGATGCCAATTAGATAAATGTATGCATGCCACACCAGTTTCAGAAGCCCTTCTCATCACTACCCCTTTGTAATCCCTGGCAATAGAAAAAGGACTGGATTTTCATTAAATAGCTGTTCCTCATGTAACATGGAAACCCCCGGAGATCTATACAGAAAATTGCTTAATTAGCTGAAGTTGGTGTAGTTTGCCATTTAGTATTAGTATTACAGACAAACGGTATTACTGACAAACAGACAATAATGGCACACTCAAGGACATCAAAAATATACATGCAAAAGAGGAAGAAGAGTGTTTCTTTCTCTTTCTCTCACATTAATTGCTTCAAGGATATAGTGTACTCAGATCTATTTCATACATTTTTTTCCAATATTAGGTCTTCTGTGCTTCAGCTTGAGTGCTCAGTGGATTAACAGTAATAATCTCTTTGGGGCCTGTTTGTAGTCTAAAAACTTAAAAAGGCATAACCACAGTCTGTTTGCCAACACATAATCCCCACTCAATCTGCAGAAGAAAAATCAAGAAGCTTTAGCTTTGACTGCATTACTAAATTGTCTTTGCTCACAAGTGTGTTTACAAGCTCACTTATGAACTATATATGTATTTCTGCTAAAATGTAACATTTGTCAATATTTGGATAACTAAGTGTAATTTCAACATGAGCTCACAAACAATTCTTACAATCAAAACATTTTTTCAGTGGCATTATTAATGCAAGTGAACTCATAAAAACCCTATATCACAACACTGTTGAATTCCTGATTCTGATTAGTTAGAAGATATTGATTTACTTATTATAATTGTGGCCCTGATAATAGCGCTGAGTATAAATCAGTTTATCACAGTTGCAGTGCTTTTTCTGATGCAATAACATTTAAAGGGTAACAGTGTAGCACAAGGGGCAGAGTTGAGGATGCAATAACATTTAAAGGGTAACAGTGTAGCACAAGGGGCAGAGTTGAGGAGTGACTATATGAAGACAGGAGAAGGGTTCTACCTGCTGGTAATGATTGATTGTTCCCAACTAGCAGCAGTATGTGTGTGTTTTATTTGAGAAATTAGAAGATTTTCCCTGAATTCTCCTTCACAAACCTCTCTGACACACATATGCGCATGCACACACACAAATTCTTTGGATTCTACAGTGGTTTTGAAGCCCAGGAAAGTAAATACCACATGCTGCCATGGAAATATTCCTAATCAGCAAGGTAATTCCATCTCTAACTTCCATCATACACAACAGCACACTGTCATGGCCTGGGAATGGCTTCATTATTATTTGTTTTCCTTATTTTTCCCCTTTCCTTGAGTTTGTGCCCTTTGTGCTATGTGTGCTCATTTGTGTGTGCACCTGTGTGTGTCTCCATGTGTCTCTCAACATTGTGCCTCTTACTGTCTAATCAGGTGAATGCAACTGCTCCCCATCTGCTCATCAGATGGCAGTCATAATGGACAATGATGTATATAAAGTCCAGTTCTCCAGCCACTAATAGATAGTTGTTTCTAGATAACAGGATAATATCAATGTTAATGCCACCTTCCACTGTTTCTTTATATTTGTTCTATGTGTAACCATGTTTGTCTTGTGTTCCATTTCCACATATACCAAATGCCTGTATACATTTTCTTTGCCCAGCTATTCTCACCTTTCCTGTGGCTGATGCTGCCATCCTGAGTTTATGTTGCCAACCTGCATTCATGTCCTGGCCTCAACAGATGCATTGAGCCATGCTCCTTCCCCTGTTTAACTATCAAATGTATGTTCTGCTTTTGGAACCTAAGCCCTCATTGTTTTTTTTACAGAACAATCTGTTCAACATGGATCCAGCAGAATCAGATCCTCTGCACTTAGCTCTGTCAAGCCATGGTGCTGTTATTGGTCAGGATGACCAAAAGCTCCATGATGAAACTGCACCATGCTGTCAGATCAAGCTATTTGCTGGACTGTATTTTGGCTATCAAGTCTGACTGTACTCCCTCAAGGTACTAATTTATCTTACCATCAATCTGAATAGCCACATGTGGGAGTGGCAAATAAACACATCCAGCTGGCCCCACTCTCTTGCCAGCCATTGGCCATCCCTTCCAAGGCAATCATCCAGGTTGGCCCTGCTCACCCCCCTGCAAAGTATGAACAAAATCTAAATATGGATGCTCTTTTATTAGTGCAAATTGAGTAATTTCCTGGCAACCTGCTCATACCCCTGCTTGAGATAGTTGACTTGGGTGCTGAGAGCTGGCTTTTCAGTCCAGTGTACCTGTTGAATAGCTGGATTCTCTCATCACTGGTAATGACATGCATGGAAGATTCTTGGCTCATATAACCAATCATAATGTTACTCCTGGTCCTCTCTGTCCACCTGTAGCATGTCCAGCTGAACATAAGTTCTTCCCCCTTTCTTCCCCCTTGGCATTGGGGACACTCGTGGCTGAGAAAACATAACCCCCACTGATTGGTCAGCAGGGAAGAAAAATAACTGAAAATGATTTTGTTTTTACTTGATTAGGTAGAACATGTTGGTGCTAAAGATAGAGACCTCTCCTGGCTCAGGTATTAATTGACTGATCATTGTCAGTTCGTAGATCTAAATGGTGACCACTCTAAACATACTAAGGTTATGTTTGGTGTCCCACGAGGTTGTGTTTTATGCCCATTGCTTTTCTCCTTATATATGTAACCTATTTGTGCAATTATTTGCGAACAACAAGCTTCAACTTTTATACTGATGATACACAGCTATATGTTTCAGCTAAGGACGATAAGAGACACCAGCTTAAAAAGACAGTGGATGCTTACTAACTTTCTTCTGCTTAACTTTTACAAGACAGATGTGCTTTTACTAGGACCACAGGCAGTCAAAAATAAGCTGATTACAGAGTAACTCTGAACGTGCAGCAGTAAAAGACCTTGGTGTGATTATTATTATTTGAGTGAGCTTCAAATTATATTATTTGAGTGAGCTTCAAATGAGAGTCCAGAGTCTCTCCTCTGAAGCTCACTCAAATAATATCAGAAGCAGATCTGAGGTCAGACAAACAGACAGAAGTGATGCACATCAAAATATAACAGCTCATCCTTCTGAAACCATGCAGTGAGGTAGGACCAGAGATAAACTCACCCTGTCATAGAGAGCATGGGATGCAGGTTGTTTTTCCCTCCTTCTCAAACCTCACAGGACACCATACCTCTGGGTGTTTTTTACATGCTGCCAGCCCTGTCATTATTTATGCACGTTACTATGACATAGGAGTAACTGAGGAGTCCCACAGTGATTGAAGCAGCTCTGTGATCTTGGTTCCTTGGTGGCATTGTCAGTTATAACATCTAAGAGCTGTTTGGAAATCCTTGAGATAATGGGAGTCACAAAATAATGTGAAAATTATACAATATGATTGGTGAAAGTATGGGCCAGAGCCAATTACAGACTATCCTAAGATAAGACTGAGGTGAAGACAACACATCAACCAAAAAAGCCATGTTTTAAAACATATTCAAACAACACAAGCAATGGTTGAAAAGTATTTTATGTTTTTCCCTGATAATTTAAAAAGAACTGCTAAATTGTTTTTATATAAAACAAAAGGATCGTTTAGATCTTTATAATCACACTCCATTGCTGATTTTTAACTTGTCATTTCTTTTTTAACCTTTTTAACTACTAATTTCTAATATTTCCTTGATTACACAAATACTCTTGAATTTGTAGTAATGTAACTTTGTTCAATGTATTTCTTACTAATGCAAATGTTTAATCTTAAACCAAATTTTTTAACCTTCATACCAAATGTCAATTCAGCTTTGATCTCTGTTAAAATTGTACTGTTACTACTTCTAATTCAATTCTATTTTCTTAATAATTATCATGTTTCTTTCAGCTGGTCAGTATTTCCATAAAGTATATTTAAAAAACATTCCATATATGAATTATGGTTTGTGGAGGAGGAGGAAGAAATAGATAATAATCAGAAAGGTGCAACAGAAAGATGTGCAGTCAGTCACTGAGTCGGCTCTTGTGTGGGACAGGAGTACTTTAATTGGGGTGATATCTGGGGCTCCAAGGAGGCCCAAGAAAGACCTGTATCCCTTTTTTGTCTTCTCCATAACCACTTTAGTACCATGGCTGCTTTTGATGTCTGCTTTGCCTTTCCAAGGCTGACTTAGGAATATGTTCTTGGGAGACCAATGGTTACTTGCCTCTAGGCAAAAGCTCAGTCCTTGGTATCCTCTTACTCTTTGATAGAATACTTTTGGGACCCACCACTCTTCAATTCACCTTACTCCTCCTCACTCTTCTGTGCTCTCTTTGCCTCCACTGAGACAGTCTAAAAGACCAACTCTTCACATTTCTTTATCAACCCTTTTGCTAGCAACAGCACTATTACCCATGTATACAATTATAATATAATCAAATACATACATTAAAACAAATAAAAAACAGCTAAAAATTCAGTTTTTGTTTAACAAAACAAATGTTATGTGTTGTGTATAATGGATGCAATCCATTTCCTGCATTTGTAACTATACATATGCTGCTGCTATGGGTTGGGTTTTTTGTGTTGTTTTGTTTTTACTAACCATGCTTCCTTTACTTCATTTTGTCCAGTGCTGTGACCTGGGAAAATTGTGGTAAAAATGTACAAGATAATTTTAATGTATTAAAGGCTTTTTTTGATAGAATACCCTTTGCTCCTTTAGTTTGCCTTTTTTACTTTACTTTTGTTTAAATATTTTAATATTTCTTGCATTATTTTGTTTGTAAAATTGTCCCTGTATGACAGTCTGCCTAATGAGCAAAATATGAAACAAAAGAGAGAAACAAAAGACAGTTTCTCTTAATCTTAGTTCAGCTCCCAACTTTGCTGGCCTGGAAATATTCTATACGGTTTCTTCCCTCTGATGTTTTTTTTCAAGGCACCATGACTTGTTGATGTGATGATAATTTATTACATATTTGTGCATATTTAGGCTAATGTAGGCTAATTTGTAAGTATGTAAAAACGTTGCACCTGAACACATATTTTTGGAAATTTAGATGGCAGCTATAGATGGCATTTTTTAGGTGTATATAAGGATAGGGTATATTCAAATTAAAACTTAAAATTCAATTTATTTAACGTTTTTAACAATTCCCATTGTCTCTAAGCAGCTTTAGAGAAGTATGGAAACAGAAGAGAGAGTGAAAAAAAGAAATAATAATAATAATAATAATAATAATAATAATAATAATAATAAGAAGAAGAAGAAGAAGAAGAAGAAGAAGAAGAAGAAAATATAATAAGGATAAAAATATTTAAATGAATATATACAATTAAAGTTTAAAATTAATTTAAAAATATTAACTTAAAATTTAAAATACTATATACCTATCCCTATCCCTAATAAGCAAACTGAAGGTGACCGCGGCAAGGAAATCTCCCTGAGATGATATGAGGAAGAAACCTTGAGAGGAACCAGGCTCAGAAGGGAACCCATACTCATTTGGGCGACAGTGGAAAGTAAATAATGTAAATGTAAATAATGTGCTTTCTACAACAGTTTATAATAGTGCAACCGACAGCTCCTGAGGAACTATTGGGTCATAGACACAGACCTGTTTGCTGATTAAGACCAGACCACTGTATACTGAATTCACCAGTGGCAGCTGTATATGTAATCGCTCAAATAAATCAATATGTGAGAAAAGAGCAACATTTTAGGCAAATGATGACTTCACAGCTTCTCTAAACCACTGGTGATGGAACCTTCAGAAAATTGCCCCTATCTTAACTTCTGTACGCTAATATTAATAATTGCATGTATAACATCCTTTCTGCCAAGCGGATAAGTGAAGATCTTTGAAAGAAATTAGCGGCCTCTGCCTTTTCGTGTTAGAATTGCACGCCAACTTCGAATAAGAAATCATCATAATATAAGGAAGAGATTAGTTACATCAGTTACGAAGAAACGCGACTTAATTAAAGATCGTTCTTACATTAAGTAGATAACTGCTTTCCGTTACGAGCGTTGACCACCCTGATCCTTAAACCTAATATATCGCTAGTTATGATACTACTGCACAATTTCCCGATGAAGTATTTTAAGCCTAAATATAAAAGTGAAAACAGCCAGACAGGTGAGACACAGCTCAACTGCTTTAAAAAAACAGAATGAATCTTACTCTCTCTCAGCGTCGCGGAGTAGACTAAGTGTCTCTAAAGTACGCAAATAGCTTATTATGTTTATTATTTATTCCTATTAGTAGTTATGCGAAAGAAGAAATTACATGCCGTCAGCCAGTGTCCTTTCTTTATAATAACAGGTAGACGCGAGCTTACGGTAGTGCGTTTAATTTATCTTGGGTAATAGGTTGTTCATTTAAAGACAAAGGGGTCAAGCAAAGGTAACAAACCCAGTGCGAGCAGCATCTTCATCCTTCCGATCGTGTATGGCAGTTTTGTCTGAAAATACGAGGCCAAAAACAGGAGGTAATCGAAGGGAAAAGCGGCATTTACATTGAGTAGATGCCTATAGAAACGGCGACTTACACAAGTCTCTGTACGGGCCAAGGTTCTGTTACGTTCAAACTTTGTAACAGAGGAGTTTCTGTTTCACAGGTACAGAAACACAGAGTACATATTTTTATGTACAAGCCAATGAATCACCTGCAAGCTTTAATGTGTCTGGGCACAGATGGTATTGCTTATGAGAATTATTCTCCACGTATGGATGATGCATTTTATTTTAAATTCCATTCGACACCCAGTTTATATTTTGATTGATTTTTTATAAAAATTTGTCCTCACCATATCTAGTCAAATGCGTGTGAACATAATAACTACCTATAACTATTATCTTTTAATTTTTAAGTGCTTTCTTTAGTCTTTAGTATGATGTAAAGGCATCTCTCATTCTCTACTATTCACCTTTTCCCCTTTAAAACAACAATCATGCAGTCACACCATTCTTTGCACTGTAAAGTGGATTTTCTGATTCTCACAATTATACACATTATTATATAATATTTAAAAATAATTGATAGATACTGGATAATGTGTTACTTGTTTTTTATTTTTATAAATGCGATAAGAGCAGAAATAAAACTGAAAGAATTATTTCATTTTTAAATTATTTTGTCATTAGAATTAGAAGGCGTTAGAATATTTAACAATTTATAACAATTTAAATATCGATAAAAATTTATTCGTGTTTTTACAAGTTTGCAAGAAAAAAAAATATTATATTGGTATAATCATTTAAGCCTCGTGAGAATGAAAAAGAGATTCGCCATACTTTTTAAAAACAAATTTAATAATGGTATATATTCCTTTGTCTTGTTCAGATCGTGATTATCGTGATTTTTCATGCACCATGAACCCATTCTAATTTATAAAAGTATGCATCCTTTTTGTATGTGAGTTTTAGAGAATTGTATAGTGTACATTAAATTTACAACAGCAACATTAAACCACGCTTCATATACGGTGTGCATAAAAGACGAGATTCAGTGGCAGGAGCAGGGGTTGAACTGGGATAGATGGTGGAGAGGAGAAAAGGAGCAATGAGCGGGGTAAAAAAGAAACTTGTGTGTGTGCGCGCGCGCCGAGGGAGGAGTCATGTGAGGAAAGGGCAGCTGGAGTTGCACAGTCCGCATAAAGTATCCCCAGCGCTCGAAACCATGCTCTTTGTTGCCATAAAGCTTTAGGAATCTCTCTCTCTCTCTCTCTCTCTCTCTCTCTCTCTCTCTCTCTCTCTCTCTCTCTCTCTCTCTCGCTTGTGTGTTTATGTGTGTGGATCGCTTTGGATTGTAATCTTCGGGCAGGCATGTAGAGAAAGTTAGGAACGTTACTGCGCTATTGGAAGTGTCCCGGGCAAGAAAAGGAGAGGACCAAGAAAAGAAAAGTCTGCTAACTTCTAGCGTTCATGCGGAAAGCTTAGAGCGCAGCGCATTTCCAACTAGCAAGAAAAAAGTGAAGAGGAAAGTTCGGAAAAGTTGAAATATTTTTAAAGGGAAAGTCCGGTCGGAAAAGTAAGTTTGAGAAAATGTGATGTGATGTGTTTGAGTTTGTGTGTGTGTGTGTGTGTGTGTGTGAATGATGGTGTGTATGTTTGTGCGTGTGTGTGTTTGTGTGGGTGGATGGTGGTGGTGTTTGTGTGTGTGTGTGTGTGTGTGTGTGTGGGGGGGGGGGTGTCCGTGAATCAAAGTTCAAAGTTTTTGGACAAACGACCAGTATTAGGGAACGTCGAAATATCACGTTTCAAGTTGCGACGCGTCGCCATACGCCGACTATAGCGCAAAGTAACGTTAAATGCGGGGGAAAACGCTGTAAACTGTGTGCATAAGGTTAAATACTTTAACACAAGGTTTATACCGTTATGGCACACAGTAATGGCAAAACGTCTTTCATTAATTTCTCAAAGTCAATAAACTTACGTCACAAATTTTCTCTGTTTTTATATACAGAATACCATTTGCAGAATATGTGCTTTTTATAAAACTATTTGAGCGTGAAGGTGATCTACAAAGCCAGTGTTAAGAGCTTGGTCTCTTTTGGGCTCTCTTTGGCCTGTAATGCTGCAGTCATTACAGATTCTTTTTTCCCTGGACCGATGTTGCGGGGGCTGAGTACATTTCAGCGGCATCAGATTACAGAGCAAACTTCACGTGCTCCTACATTCATTACTTGACCGCGCACTTTCCCACAACACAAATGTGAATCTAATTTAATGAACCTCTTTCTTTCTTTCTTTCTTTCTTTCTTTCTTTCTTTCTTTCTTTCTTTCTTTCTTTCTTTCTTTTTCAATTTACTTCCACTTAATAGTGTTCTAAATCTTGGGACTGGTTTTGGCCAATTCATTGTTTGCTAGTTTGACTTGCATACTGTAAACGATTTCGGATACATTTACAAGAGGAAGCCAGATAGTTTAAATATTTATACTGATGACATTGCGTATTTGTGTTGTATATATTGTTGCATTAATTTTTTGCATTTATTTGTAATATATTCTCATTATTTGGTTAAACATTTACCGTTTAAAAACTCCCCAAATAACAAATCCCATTATGCCCAATACATTAACGTGCAATGTAGACAACGTACACTATTTAGTGTATTTAATAAAGAATGTTTTGGGAGTTTTCGTTTTTGTTCCGCACAGCTGCACCGTGCGGGTCTGTGTGAGCGCGCGCTACTCTGTTCGTTTCTCATCTTTGAGCCAAACTGGTAATGACCACGCAATAAATCAGAGAAATAGATATAAGTATATGTAAAATGTATAAAATGCAAAACGTCAATAGGAATATGTTGTTTTTAAATTGGCTACTATAAATACAAGGGAAAACTTTGCGGGGGGAAAAACAGTGATCTTTGAATCTTTGAATGTGTAGGAATTTGTAAGAATTCAAATAATCTGTAGTAGCAGAACCTTTTTTAAGTGTGTAATTTGTAAAGATATATACTATATATAGCACTGTTATCGCAAACAAACGGGAAAAGTCTTAAAAGGGTTTAGCCCATATTTTAAAGTACAGTTTAATTGTCCGGGAGTTATATACATTAGAAATGTCATCTATTTTATAGTCAGCCTTTAAATTTCGGCCGTATTTCACCTGCCTTTACTGTATTGTTCCTTAAATGGTCCTTACATTATTATGAAAAAAATTCTTCATGCTCTGCATTTAAAAGACTTTTACTATGTACATAACTTTTTATAAGCGTTGGAATTTTAAATAGGCCAAATTAATTTATAAAAAAAGAAAAATGGGAAAATGTCAGTAATTTAAACAATTTATACAAAAGTCTAAAAAAATGTGATTTTAAGAGTTTACATCTTACTGCCAGGTTTCAACATATATTTATGTACACTTTAGGTCCAAAGGTCTGAGACCACTCGTGAAAACGATTCAATTTAGCATTATTTTAATATAAGAATTTTTATTTTAAATTATATTGTTGACAACATGAATTTAAGTTTATTAGTATTTGCTGTTTCCAGCTTTAAAAAAAATGCATTCAAAGTGGCATGGACACTACTAGTTCATGCAAAAACTTATGATCCATTTTAGATCCATCTTAATATCATCTAACACATGCTTCAATATAAGAGATTAGTACAGAATTTTGAATATTAGAAATGTAAGATGTTTAATATTAATATTTCTCCTATACTGTAATCAAAATCACATGCTAAATGTAGACATATCTTGAAGACATTTTCTTTCTTACATCTTCTTGTATTTAGACAATACTAATTTATTGTTTATTGCTGTAAAATAACATTTATTGCTGTGAATGTTTGAAATCTGCTCAGATTAGGTTTTCTCTCTCTCTCTCTGCCTCCAATTTCTACAGACAAATGTTGTCTTTCACTAACTAATAAGTAAGACCAAGATGCTTTGAGACAAGGTGAATTGTTAAAAGTGCTATATAAATAATCTGAACTTAATTAAACTGAACCTAAAAACAAATATGTCTCTACATTGTGGCAACTCAAACTCAACTTTCTTAGCCCACTTTTCATAAAGCTGCTCTTATCCCTAAACCGGTATACAGCAGTACCATAATTGTAAGGTGTGTGTGTGTGTGTGAATCTATGAAGATGAGTTGGTTTAACAGCAATCCATTGTTATTCCAATACTAATTTAAATTTCCCTCTTGCCCATCCTAACCTATATTATTTTCTTTTCTCCCAGTGTCTCTGGGATTGATTCTAGATAGGCAGTACATATGTGGGGAGAGTTTAATGGAACTTCTCTTTGATTCTCTTTGTTTGATATTTGAGGGCTAGGCTGTCTTTATAAGTTTTTGTGCTAAGGCATATGGGACTGATTTGTTATTATGGATCTGTAGCAGGGACATATAATAAACACTGAAAATTTGTGTGTGAGATATTTTACCAGAATCGCTGACTATACACTTTACCGAATTACTTAAAGGCTGCATATTTAATACAGAAATGTGTCATACTTACTGAATTTTTTCAATATGACTGAAACATCTTAATATATAGAATTCCACCAATTTCACCATACAGTATTTCATTAATATTTTTATTGTCAAAAACAAAGTTATATAGGAAAAGGAAAAAAGTGAGAAGCAGGAGCCATTTAAAAAGAGAGGAAGGGAGTTTTTTCTAAGTATTTGGGTGTGTATTGTGTTGACACAAAGTTGGGCTGTTGTGTTATGGTAGAGACATGCCAAAAGTGACTGTCCATATTTGTGTCTCAGAGGTGGTAACAAAGGCGTGTGGCTCATTGCAGGAATGGTCTCATTTTCACTCCCTCTGTGGTTCCTCACGGTCTCCTCTCTTTCTCTGACTAATCCCCAGGCTGAATCAGTGCTTCAGGGCATGCTTCTGATCTTGCCTCTCCTCCAGGACAATCCCTTTTTTCTCCATTTCTCTCATTTTCCCTTTCTCTCTTCTTTATATTTTCCCTCTCTCACATTTCTCTTTGCATTCCTCCATTTTTATAAAGATATTGTTTGTTTCTGATGTGTTCTTATCCTTTCTACAGAACTCTTGTTCACCTGTTATGTTTTGTTAAATCTAGAGAGTCTATGTTTGAGCATTTTCCCATTTCCTTTATTACATGGTTTCTGTCATTACAATCATTGCAGTAATTAATGCATACACTTGCTCTGAAGTGCAGAAACTTTACTCTCTATTATGAATAATTGTGTGAGTTTTTTCACAATAGTGAGTGAATAAGAATTGAGTTGAACATTTGTGAATTTTTAAAACTGGATTTTTTTGCTGATGCACAATGAAGACATGATATGTCAAGGGGTAAATCCTCCTGCTTCTATAAACCAAGGATCTTGGGATAAACCAAGTTATGAATCTGAGAAGAATGGGTGAAAAAAATCCTACAAATTGCATTTGGGTGTAAGAGTTAGAATAGGAGGTGAAAGAATTAGAAAACCGCTAAAACAACATTCCTTCTTTTCAAGGATACATTCTGTATTGTGTTCTTTGGTGTGAGCATGTTTATTGCATATTTGTGTCAAAGTAGTTTTCATAATGAATTAGAGATTAAAGGTCCTTGTCTGTGCTGTTGTCCTACTCTTCCTTTTGGCAAATGTTGTCTTTGGATGCAGGAACCTCTAAGTTGACCTCCCATTTAGCCTAGCCATTTCCTCTATCATCAAAGCAGAGAACAGGAAACAGAGAAAAAATGAGTTTGAGCTGACAATTGAAAGATTTTCATTGATTTATGACTCCTATTGCTGAACACTAAAGCTCTTTTCTGCTAGAATAATGGATATACAAACAATGCTATAACAGCAAAGATGAAAACAGCTACTCTTCATAGTTTTCACAGCCTTTCTCCAGCAGAAAAAAATGATGAAACCCAGTCACAAATTATCACTGGAGATATATTCATAATGCCAGGTTTTTATGACCAAAACTAGTGTCTTATCTATCCACTTGACACCCAGTATGCAGATAATGCCGTGTGTAAATGGGGCCAAATTCCTATCACCGCTTCTCTCTCCTGCTTGTGCATGAATTTAATCAATTCTTTATGTATCAGTGGTTTTCAACTGGTTCTGGCCCAAACTACTTCACAAAATCAAAGCCTTTATTGACCCCCTCTGTAAGACAAATATCAGCTCTCCTTGTAAAAACAAAACAAGAGGATGAGAGTTGGGAGGGCAGGGAATTAGCTCTGTGAGCAAATTTTCAGATGAACCCAAAGACTCCTCTTTTGTCAACAGAGCATCTGAAGAGTAATCACTTTTTCTTATGCAAATTGTTTTAAGAGCCTCACCATGGATGGGATTTAGAGAGGGAGGAGGGAAAATCTGGAGAGAGAGAAGAGGTACTGTGTTTTAACAATACTCTACAGGGAGCATTGAAAAAAGACTTAAGCTAATGGCAGACACCCTTTTTCTTTACAATGCCATTTCTTATGGGGGTGAGAGAGAGTAGAATAGTTTTACAGACTAGTTAGTTCCTTGAATGAGAGAGCGAGAGAGAGAGAGAGAGAGAGAGATACGTTATACACTTACAAACTCAAGGGGGTTATGCATGTAAATGCTTCTCCTTGGTTTGTTAATAGTCCTTGTTGCACTAAGGAAGTTGAGGAATTGGAAGGGGTTCCACAACAGCCATTGCAAATATAGGATCCATTTATCAGAAAAGATGGAACACTTTTCCACATCATTCTGCAGTTTGTCTACATTTGCTTTGGCTATGAATAGTCAGGAGATTAGTCAATGGAGCCAGTGCTCAGCACCCTAAGAAAGTGAGCTTCTCAATGAGTTTGTGTTGGAAGTAGTGGAGCATGAAAAAGGAAAAAGAAATAAGGTGATATGGTGAGAATAAAGCAAAGGAAAAGTGTAAAGAGTGGCCAAAAGTAGAGGTAAGAAGGACAAGAGCTGAGGGAGAGAAAGAGATGAGTGAAGTGTTTTTGTTCTCGCTCAGAGCCTAGTGTGTAAGTTTCTGTATACATCCCAAAGCTTCTTTCAGAAAGAGATTTACAAGACATGTCTCTGGGCATACATTGCCTCCCTACATTTTGAGCATGCGTGTATGTTTGTAAATGTCTTTTGCAATATAACTGAGACTGGGTTATGTTTATTAATGCAAATTGGTTATGTGCACGTGTGCATGTTTAAGTACATGCATGTGTGATATACATGTTTAAGAACAACAAACTGAGTTTGTATCATCTATGCTATTATACATTATAAACTGTGTTGGAAAAAAAGAGTTCAAGGGAAATAAAATTACAAAGTCTGCATGTGTGTCTACAGAGTTCATTGTCACTGAAAAGACATTCTTGTTGGTGGCTTGCAGAGCCTTAGATGTCAAGCAAGGCAGGTAGTCTCTCATATAAAGAAGCCTCCTTAGCTTTCAGAATTATTTATAATGTTTGGCTTTTGTGGATCACTCTAAGCAGTTGTCTCCTTCCATTAGACAGAAGAACGGAGCCTAGGCTTCTACACTTTATCCTTCCAAATCCCTCCACACCACATGACTGGCTTCTTTGAAAATTAGCATGTTATGAAGAGATTGCTTGCTGGCTTGAATTTTTGGAACTCATTGGCAAGGCCAGAGTTACATTCTTTCTTTCTTATTAGTTTTACTGCAATTATTGATTACTTCCTAGAATTTGATATTTACAGATGCATAATAGACTGGGTTGTTAAGGTATTCATTACATTATGATTTTTTTTTTTAATTTTAAAGGTTAGTTCAGGTATTAAAAAGCAGAGTCCAAAAATACAACATTGATAAGTCACATAATTTGAAATTGAAAATTCTGGTTACATGTGCAAGGGATTTTGCTCAGAGGGTGTTTTGGTGGCTTACAACAGTAAAGTTAGAATCTCTCAAATCTTACATTTTATGCACTATATATAACACTGGTTCATGTTACAAAGAATAAAACAATCAAACTGTTTCTATGTGCATGACGTTCAATTTAATTTTATTTGTATAGCACTTTAAAAAATTGACACAGCACAGATCAGCTTTAAAGAAATATACAGCTGTGTAAATCCATAGTCATGTTGTTCTAACAAACATATTTTTTTTAGAAACATATTGTTTATGGAGTAATTCTTTGATCAAAAGATTTCAACATATTTAAGAGAAAGTGAACATATTTGCTGAGAGTGAATTTATGTTCTGATTTAAAGTAAAGTGTAGTAAGGAGCAGGGAGAGATGCATGTTTCAAGAAATGCATTTTAATTATTATTTTATTTCTGCTAGTTTGTGTAATGTCCACTGTGATTTTAGGCCTTATGCATATGTCAAAACATTGTTGCAGATATATGAAAGTTTTTGTAATATGTATGTATATGTAAATATGCAGAATTTGAATTCACATTTGTGTCAAATGAGGTGGAAGGAGTAGAGTTCACAGGTGAGTGTTTGGGCTAGTAGTGGTTCACCATAATAGTGAGGGGTATGTTGAAATAAACATGCTAATGGTACCTTTATTGCACCAATTAGTGATGATGATTAATGACACAGATGGTTAATGTGAAAGCAGCTGCAAAGTAATTTATCTTTGGATCAATGCAAACAGGCTCAATAAGCCTTGTAAACATGTTACCTCAGGGAGACAATTTCTGTATTTACATACGTAAACCTGGGTGCTGTCCACTCTCGTTCAAAAGTTGAGGCAAATCAATAAAAGTGGGTGTGTTTCTTTTGATTACTGCGTTAATAACCATGAGATGTTTTTTTGTTTGTTTTTTTAATAAGATTCTGTTGACATGCCTTGTGGGATGAGCTTTGTGAATGTGTTTTTTCAATCATAATGTGATTAGCAGTGTGTAGCTAACACATCTTTATTCTGTAGTGGTATAATAGTTAAGAGAAAGGCTCAAGTGTTAAATACTAAGTCTTGGGATACCAATATGCTTGTATATATTTGTCTGTCTGTCTGCCTGTCTATCTATCTATCTATCTATCTATCTATCTATCTATCTATCTATCTATCTATCTATCTGTCTGTCTGTCTGTCTGTCTGTCTGTCTGTCTGTCTGTCTGTCTGTCTGTCTGTCTGTCTGTCTGTTATTTATTGAGAGTTTAATCTTCCTTCCCAAGTCTGCAAGGAGTAAAAACTCTAATATTATTCCTATAATAATATTAATATTAATATTCCTATAATAATATTAATATTATTCTCAAATAAAATTCTTGTTTTCTCAAAATGTGAGAGAATATTGGTATTGGTATATCACAGTATTACTAGCATGTTTCAACAAAATTAAAGAATTATAGCACAAACAAAGATTACAACTAAAAGTTTTGAGTTTTGATTCATCAAACATGAATAGGAAGTGTAGAGGACATTGCTCTGAATGACTTCAGCACATCTCGTCTTGGTACCACTCTTCTAGCCTCATCAAAACTTCAGTGACTGTAGTGGGTTTCTTAGCAATAATTATGTTTCCAAGTATTTTCCAGAGATTTGTAATCGGGTTTAGATTATGACTCTGGGATTTTCATTATTTCTGTGTTCTTATCTTCATTGAACTGCTTTACCCATTTTGCAGTGTGATGGGGCATTATCTTGCATGAAAATTGCGAGTTGATTGGGAGATGCTTGCAGGGAAGGAACCACATGTTCAAAAATACCTTTTGTATTCAAGCTGAGATGTAGCTGACTAAGAGGCCCAACTCCTGTTAAAGAAAACATCCCCCAAACTATGACACTTTTTGCATATGGACAGAGGAGAACTGGTCCAAAGCCCACTTTAGTGATGGAAGAAAGCTGAATTTATTTGGGTCCATAAGGGAAACATTATGTCCGGCATTAGACTGGGAGTTTACTGAACCCAAAGTGCAATAAAGTCAGTGAAAGGTAGAGGAAGAAGTGTCATGGCTTGACAGAATGCTGTTAAGATCATAAGTGTGAGCTGTTGAATCATATGTGTCTCATGTGTAGGGGAATAGAAAGTGAGTGAGATGGTTGGAATGTTGGAATGTTCCAAGTTCCTCTGTGCCTGCCTCTCTGGTGTGTTTGATCCACATCTCTCTCTTATTTAGTTTTTCTCAGTCTGTTTCTTTCTTTCTGTCACAAATCTACAATTCTATTTTCAGTCATTATGGCTCAAACATATAACTCATAAGAATATTGAACTTATTGTACATTTAAAACCTCAAGCTCACATAATCACCATATAACATGATGAAGATTGGATCAGTACATTTTCAAGTAAAAATAAATTTCCATATAATTTAATCTACTTAACATTCTGTCCTCAGAGTCCTAGTATTTAGCAAAATTTCAAAAAAAAGAACTTTCTCTAGAGGGAAGCACTTTTCTGCATGGAGAAAAGTTGTATACCTAACTGATATACAAAAGAATGAACAGCATAAACAAAAAACAGAGCAATATATGGGGTGTAGGTTGAATGTATAAGTCAGTAGTGATTCAGGGCTGTCAGACAGAAAGTGTAGATGTGTAACTGTTCCCCTCTCTTTCTGTCCTTTTTATACACCTGCGCGCCCTGTTTCCATCCAAGGATGTCATCTAAGTCCTGATAACTTCAACTGGCCAAAACCCCTAAATGAATGTCATCCCTCCCTTCCTTTTTATCTGTGTATCAATAAAACAAGTACTACTTTACTTTGACCTCTCTTTGACCTTCCCTTTCGTCTCCTTGTCCCTGACAACTGCTTACAAATGAATCAAGTTTTGTTCTAGATTTTGCGTTTATTACATCATTTGCTCCTCCAGATCTCTTCTGGGTTTGTTTTGAGAAGGGAGTCTGCAGAGCACAATTACTTCAAGTCTCATTTCTTCCTTATAATAATAAGCTGTAAATGGGAAATCCACTAGGGTCTGTACAGGAATTAATAAGAGCCAATAAAGCATTGCAGTGGGGGAAGTGGGCTGTCTTAAGTAAACTTTATGACTTCTCGAGAGGCACTGGAGTGATGAATCATCCTGAACCTCTGGGACTGGTAATTTGCCCCTGATTCTGCACTGACAGGGCTTTGATGCTTAATTTTCTTGATTGGATAACTAAGCCAATATCTGTGTTTTGGAGATGGTTGGGATTTTGGTTATTAGTTTGGATATTGTGTTTCCACACTGCATGTGATTATCATCAGGAATTGAGAAACAGTACTTTGTTTCTATAACATTTTAATGGACATATTTACAGCAATGTTAGTGGTATATAAAGTGGTGGACCACTTGGACAGTAAACAAACAGTCTGCAAAATCATAACATTATTATGTATTAGGGATTTTCTATAGTATGTAGTTGAGAGAATATATATACAACTTTCCTGGATTCTTTTAAACCTGGAGTTAATAATTGTGTTGGAAAAAAATCTCTGAGCAAAAAAAAAAAAAAAACTGAAAAAAAAAGGTCAGAGTTATTTTTGTTTTAAATTTCAGCTAAACATGAATTATTTTATGGCACTAGCATTATGAAAATTCATCTTTGGCTGTATGAATTATAGAATTATCTTCTGTTGAATTTACATAGTACACAGTAATTGTGAAACTACTTATTGTTTTACATTTTAGCATTAAAAGGATGTTATCTTATTTTTATCGGTGCAAACCAGATTGTTGCAAAGGATTTGTATTTCAGAGATGAGAAGGAGACTATGGCAACCAAAGCCCAGTGTTTGTGTGTGTGTGTGTGTGTGTGTGTGTGTGTGTGCGAGAGAGAATGGCTGGGGGGGTGTTTTCATCAGATCAGGAATTCCTACATTCACTCATCACCTCCCTAGGGTGTCTTTGCACAATAGAACACACACACACATACACACATGCACACACACACACACACACACACACACACACACACACACACACACACACACACACACACACACACAATTTTAAAATGTGTATTCCAATCAGGCTTAATAACACAGCTCTCACTGTTAAATATCACTAAAGCCTAACATGCATTCCCTTAAAGAGAATAATATAAATTGTTCAAAAATGCTTACAAAAAAAAAAATTTAACACCCCATCCCCCACCCCTCCCTAATCCAAATCGAAGCTAAACAAACAGCTAAGCATCAGTACTAATAAGCAGAAGAAGCCTGTGTCCGCTAGAGGTTTTTCATTGTCATGACGCCTTTATATACTCTTATCTATTGAGCAGTGAGTGCTAAAGGAGCTCCATGTAAGCATTATGATTACATTGTAGTTTGTTCAGTATCACTTCTAGCCGTTTCTTAGGTTGTGTCTTGAATGGAAAGGTCCTAGAACACTCTAGACGGAGAGAGGGGAGAATAAAAATGAGGAAACAATAGAGAAGGAAAGAGGCAGTGCTAGAGAGAGAAAAAAAGAGCTAGTCTAAAACAGCATTCAACAATTCATAAGAATTGTCAGAATTTCTGACTTCATGGGGAAAAAATGCCCCCTCATTCCTACTTATAAATTTTTGAGTCTGCTCATCTGCAAGTACAGCAAGTGAACCATCAAATCACAGAACCATCAAATCATATCTGTTCACAGCATCATCAGTAAACAAAGCAGGACTAATTTACATTAAATGAGTTATAATGTAAATATAACACTTGCCTTATATTAGCTTAGTTAATCTATAAGTACACCAAATAAATCACGCACCAAAGTTCGATAGTTAGATCGCAGATAAAAAAGATGAACATGGAGACGTCCAGGTTTACTCCCCATTTTGTAACTCATGTGCAGAGTTTGAAATTAAGCCCTAACAACACTTAATCACTCATCTCTAGATTTCAACTTTATTCCCATAAAATATTGTTTATTTGAATAACTTGGTTTTCTTTTAGTTAAATAATTTAAACAAATATAGCATGCCTTAAACATTTCAGTGTATTGTAATATGTAAATTCTGATTTCTCAAACACACACACACAGTTTTTTTATATTCTTGTAATTTGTATATGAGATATTTATTGGTCTGTGAAGGACTGGCATCACACCCGAGGTGAATTCTCCCTCCTTGTGTCTAGTATGAATTGGAGATGAACTATTCTCTCCAAACTGGCAGAAATTGACAAAAGAAATGTTATTATTTATAGAGTTGATGCTTCTTGTAGCTCATACAGAATGCATGCTCTTTACAGGGCAGAGTGTTTGCTGGCTCTACAAAAATAATGATGTTATGTAATTTATTGTTTTTGTGTATGTGTTTTTTTATTCTTAAAAGAACACATTTCATTGCTAATAAAAAGGAAATTGTAAATAAAAAAAATTAGCAGCCCCAACACACACAATTCATATAATAATAAGGTAAAAAAAAATAAAATTCCTTGCTTGTTATCTGTGTGATATTATTTCTAGTAATGTGTTTGTTTTTTAATGTTGTCAGATAGGAGAGATAGGAGTATCTTCATGATGTGCAAATATTTTATAACATTTTAGAGGCAGTTAATAGTAAAAGAATTGAGCCAAAAGAACAAAAGTTAATGAATGAATGTGTTTTTTCCACTTAATGACATTAGCATGTCCAGAAGTCAGTCAAAGTTGGGAGATGAAGACAAACACAAACACAATTGAATTTTGCCTCCCACAATAATCCAGAGACTGATGTGGGTGATGCTGATAATCAATGTGATATCTAATTTCAAATTGTAAACATAAATATCTTTAAAATTTGTTATTCCAGTAGTCAATTAGATTATAAAAGTAAAGGCTAGTGACGTGTCATTAAGTAGCGATGAAGTAGAACCAGAACACTGGGTGCTACCAGATACATGCAAAAGAGAAACAGATCTCAGTTCAGAAATGTCTATAGAACAGAAAATAGCAAAATATCTTTTTTTGCAGGATGCCACAGATTTTTCAGAAAGAATAAAATCTTTAAAATGCATTTAGGTATTGGTTAAAATGAATACAGAAGAAAATGATGGCCTGAAGAAAACATTTTTTTTTTATTAGAAAAGTTTATTCTGTTGTTTGACTTTGATGTTTCATTTGCCACTGACTTTCAACTTGCTTTTGTCACTGGAGCGTATAATTTATGTTAAATTGATTTGCCTAATGTGCTTAAAATAAGAATCTTTTTTCTTGGGATCAGTCTGAATTGTGGTATTTTAAACCTGGTTAATCACCCCTCTTTCTCTGAGTGAGGATTATGGACAAGCCCACATGAAGAGAACAGTCTTTCTGTCTCACAGCTAATTGGGTGTGGGACTCTATCAAGTGGGGAATAAATTCTAATGTGAAATTTTACATTTATTTTGGCACTGATCAGAAGCCTTGAATGCTTTGTGAAGATCTTACTGGTATATGAATAAAGGGCTATTGTTTCATGGAATTTTTTAAAACCTATAGGCTTATCTATGTTATTCTTACTTGATATTATGTAGTCCTTCATAAACAGTTTGCATTGTTGACCTTCATACTCCCAGATACACCTGTTTTTTCTTCCAAAGCTTAGCAGCAAACAGTAACGCATAATATAGTGTCAAACTGGGTGAAATACTGATGGCAGAGAATGAGGGCCAATATAACCTGCGGCAGTAAGTGGGGAGAGGTTAGAAGTCAGGGAATTACTATTGTAAAAAAGATAAATTGTCTTAATTAATTTACTAGCCAATTAAGACAGGGAAGTAAGCGTATGCTATTTGCTCCAATTGTCTGACTTTTACACCTTTGTCTTTTCCTCCTCATCTGTCTCAATTTTCTGATCATAGCTTCTTTTTACTTTTCTGCTCTTCCTGCATTGCCTAGGGATTGATGATTGGGGAACTGGGGGTTTAAACACTCACAGACATGCAGAGCCAATGTGCCCAAGTGTCAGAGGCCAGTCAATAACAGGCAGAAAGGACTCACTGCATGTTTTCACATTCCCTCTTGCCGTCTTGCTTCTTTTTACTTTACTGAATGGGCAGAAACTGTTGGATGGTGTAATATAAAAGAAAAAGAGCTGACTTTTTGGCGCTATATGTCTGATCTTTCTTTGTTTTTCTGACAGGCTGTCAGTGCTACTGCACATGCCTGTGTTCTCCACCTGGGCTTGCAATCGATTACTGTTTGGCCTATCTAGCATCAGAGTGTTTCATTTTTTTAATTTAAAGAACCCAAAACATATTTTCAAAAAAGTGTTAGATGTTTTTGATTTGTTTCAAGAAAAAGGGATAATTCTGCTGTCTTTTTTATTTTATTTTTTGTATGCCCTGATTGCTTGCAGATTTAATGTGATGTCAAAAAGCAAACATTATTTTTATGCAATTGAAGTAATTAGTAATGTAAAGATGATGACATAAATAACTTTAGCTTACCAAGAGGAAACTTTCAGATATTTTATTTACTTGTATTAAAAAAGCTTACACAGAGTTTACTATTAAAAGAGAAAATGGCCCAGCAGTCTGATATTCCCAGAAGGAGCTTCAAACAAACCTTCATTTTGATAGGTGTGAGTTTCTCACCTTCTAAAGTATCCCTATAAGGGTTTGCCTTTGTGTATTTTTCAGTGTAGAAGAGCAGTGTGGTTTATGCTATCTATACCCACTTGCAAACATACCCACTCTTTCAAGCACTAGTCCTGAAATCGCAAACCTTAGTTCTGGGGTTAAAAATCCTGAATGTCTCATGAAGGTTATTTTACTTGTTGTTCTTGACCTTACCAGCTAACTTTGATGGTAACCTTTCCACAGTAGGAGTAGGAGTAGTATGAAAAGCTTAACATTTTTGACACACTACACCTCACTTACCTCTTTCATTTTCTCGGGTACAACTTGCAGGTATCTCAGCTTAGATGCAGCTCTAAGGAATGTGCAGTCACCATGGAAACACAGTCCCAGGCAAGTTCAACAGCAGAGAAGAAAAAGAGGGTAGAGACCATCATGGCAACCAAGAGATCATCCTTGACCCAAACTGAGATCAGCGAAAAGGCTGTGGCTTCCAGCACCACATCCAACGGTACTGAAAGCCTGATAATAATCTAACACTATCATGTGACATGTTTATTCTGATCCTCAAATCAAGCAACTAATACACGTCACCTTCAGTTTGTCTTCCAGGTAAATTACAATTCTTCTAATTTAGAAAGACGATGCCCTCAATGTAACACCTTAACGTGTAAAAGCATATATGTATTGTCAGTTGTTCAATAATTAATGGAACTAGGCAAGTTCAAGAAATACAAGAACCAAAAACTACTCTTCTCAGCCAAGCGATTTACACTTACCTGTTATTCAATACCTTCTTAGTTTCTTGTGTAGTTTTCTCACCATGTAACTAACACTACTATAAACGATTATATAATAATTTGTTACATTATAGGTTTGAAACACCAGTTCACACTAGACAGACATGTGCAGTTTCATTTCACCTAAACCCGTGCATATTCATGCAAATTATCCAAAAAAGCAATCAAAGAGAAGCAACGGAATGGGTGCATTCATTCAGATACAGGTCAAGCTTGACATGGAAATAAGGCTAAAACATAGGAACTGGGTGCAGAGAAATGGCAGTGGTGGACTGATAAGTCAAAATATTAAATATTTGACTGTAGCAGGTGGAGTCTACCAAAGGGCTGGAGACCAGTACAATAATGTGTCTCTGGAGCCAACAGTGAAGATTAGTGGAGGTTTCTTGCAAGTTTGGATTGAATGGAGTTGGAGATTTGGTCAGGATTAATGGCAGAGGTGGGAGTAAGTCACACATGTGCAAGTCACAAGTAAGCAAGTGTCACTCTTTTTGTGAGAGTCAAGTCAAGTCACTGCTTTATGTCAAGCAATTCAAGTCAAGTCGTAGCATGAGTCAAGCAAGTCACTGGCAAGTCATACAGATGTTTGATTATTTAACTAAATGTATATATTAAACAAAGTTAAATCTACAGTATTTATGGACTATGAGAGTTTTATTGGCACCAAAAATGATTATATGCATTTATTTTTAAAAGGTGTCCACATACAGGTGAGTTGTGAATACAATAAAAATCTAAAAATGAATAAAAATCAAAACTACAAAGAATAAGATGTAAATGTAACTGAAATAAGGCCAACAGAAAAGCATGAAAAATTTCAATATGCCTCAAACATGGCAGAAGACCATGGAAAAGTATATATATAAAAAAGTACAATGGTTTCTATGCAACCAAATGGCATTTTTTGAACAGGCATTCCCTTTTAATGGGACATGAACACATCCTTAAATTAGATCCTTCCTTTTTAACAACAGAATAACAACAACAATCAATCACGTCAATCAAAAAAACGTAAATTATTGAATCACACAAACAATAGAGAGAGAGAGAGAGAGAGAGAGAGAGAGAGAGAGAGAGAGAGAGAGAGAGAGAGATCGGAGCGAGTGTAATTTATTAATTAAAGGGATAGTTCACCTAAAAATGAAAATTCTGTCATCTTTTTCTCACCCTCATGATGTTACAAACCTGTATAAATGTCTTTGTTTTGATGAAAACACATGTAGATATTTTGAGGAATGTTTGTAACCAAACCATTCATGAGCCCCATTCACTTCCATAGTGGGAAAAAAGAATACTATGGAAGTGAATAGGGCTCATGAATGGTTTGGTTACAAACATTCCTTAAAATATTTTCCTCCGTGTTCATCTAAACAAAGAAATGTATACAGATTTGTAACATCATGAGGGTGAGAAAATTATGAAAGAATTTTTTTTATTTTTGGGTGAACTATCCCTTTAATTTGAATGTGTGTGTGTGTGTGTGTGTGTGTGTGTGTGTGTGTGTGTGCATGCGTGCATGCGAGACAAGAATATGGCTGTGCTTGCAACTCTGAAGTTTTTTATTTTTATATTTATATTTATGTTTTTTATATATAATGTGCATCCCCATAAAAAATCCATACTATACGCTTTTCACTCAAAGCCTAACACTGAAGACCAATTACAAGTGCTATTGCAAAAAAGCTGGCATTTCCACATAAACAGTGACCAACCATTTACACTACATTGCGCTTGCAAAAAATTTAATTTGATAGAACTTTGTCATTCAATTGTGAGCGATGTGGTCGCATACTGCTGTTCTTCTCTTCTCATCTTGCACAAAATCCTGGTACCCGAACGTAATTATTTTTGGTGTGGCGCCTTTCATGTTTCGTCACGACTGTTAAGGTTTATTAGTTAGTGCGTGCTCTCCCTCTGCTTGCCTGCTGCGTCACATGGTTAGATTACGATCTTGCATGCGTTTAAAACAGATTTAAAAAAACAAACAAAAAAACAATTTATTTTGAGTCATTTAACTCAAGTCCGAGTCAAGTCTCAAGTCATGAATGTCAAGTCAAAGTCAAGTCGAGTCTTTTTTAAAATTTGTCAAGCAAGTCTCAAGTCTCAAATGTGCGACTTAAGTCCGACTCGAGTCAAGTCATATGACTGGACTACTGCAACTCAATGCTGGCAGGCCTACCTATGAATGCAATTCATTATTTGCAAATGATCAAAAATGCAGCTGCACAACTTATCTTCAACCAGCCTAAGTTCACCCATACCATACATTCTTCCTCCATTAGCTTCTGGTAGCTGCACTCATCAGATTCACAACATTGCCTACAAAGCTTGCCTACAAAGCCAAAAATAGACCAGCTCCCTCAAAGCTCTTGTCACTCCTCAAACTACACCACTCTTCCTCTGACATTCTAGCACTGCTCAATTGGTCCCACCATTTCTCAGGGTAAGAGGAATATATACAGCAAGCTTCTTTTCTTTTGGTGAAATGAACTTAGATGTCCAAACCGCTGAGTCAATTGCTAAGTTCCAATGATGGGTAAGGACCTACCTCTTCCTGAAACACTTAAACTAGCACTTATTTTCCTGTTTGTTTTATATGTATATTTAAAAAATATTTGTTTTATATGAGTTTTAATTTGTTGGTACCTAGATCTGTAACAAAGTGAACTCTGGATAAGGGCATCTACCAAATGTTATAAATGTAAATATAATATGTAGTGTAAATAAAAATACTTCAAATCATCCCTCCATCATGAATTAGTATTCAAAGGTCATTCATGCATTAATGGCTTTACTAAAGTATGTATATCTACTGCAAAAACTACGCGAACCTGGAATATCATCAAGAAATAGTTTAGAAGAGATCATTGAGAGTTCCTGCATAATGATGGTATTGATGGCCTGTCTGATTATCTGGTACTGAGGTAGAGTACTACTAGGGATTAGTTGTGAACATTTGAATACCAACAGCCGATTGCTATATTTTAGTCCTTATAGCTTATATTTGTTAAGATATTAAGAAATAAATCTAAATATAAAATATAAATATAAATAAGTTTGTTTGGACACAATATTAAATACTTTTTTAAAATCTGATTTTATTTCTATTCAGATTAATCTGGAAATCTAGCATGTTGAACAAGTACTTGCTTTTATTTAGTGAGAGATTATTTCCAGCCAAATGAAAATATGTTTATGCCACTTTTGGTTGTACTGTCTAGATCACTGTTTAAGGCTACGTACATGTTCATTGATTTAACAATATATTTACACAAAACAATACTGTCTGGAGTAGATTATAATGAACATAAAAATGTAGTTGTGTTGCAATCTTCTCTTTTGATCTATATTTATTTTTATGAAAAGAATATGACAGTGGTCCTGAATATGTTTGTTTGGAAGTACATTATTTATCAATATTTATTTATAGTTTTTTGCACAAGCCAAATTTAAATAAAAATTTCAAATTTGTTTACAACTAATTTCAGTTTTATTTTGTTAGTCACATGGCATTTATTGTTGTCAGAGACGCGGGATAAAAACGGACCCAAATGCAGGACAGCTTAACAGAAACAGGATTTATTAACTAAAGGAACACGAAACAGGACAAAGACAACAGACGTAGACAACAGCAGACAAGGACAACAGAGGATTCTGCGCTGCACAAGGCAACGCGGCTCAATTAAATAATACAAATCATCATGACACATGAGGGACAGGTGTGCAGAGGCAGGGAGGAAAAGACAAGGGCGGGGCAGACACGTGCAGAAGGCACATGGCCAAAGTCCAGGCAGAGTCCTGACAATTGTAGCTTAACTTGCTGTACAATTCTATTTCCCACATCATAGGTTTGATCCCACATGCTCAAAACAATTTTGAGGTTTAATTAATTGTAAATTGTAAAAAAAAAAAAGAAAGAAAAATGAGGCGCACTTTAGGGGTGAGGCCTAACTGAAAGAAACTGTGTGAGGTACAGAGGGGAAAGTGTACAAGAATTCTCTTACAAGATAACTGACACTCATCTTCCAGAAACTTCCAGCAGTTTTACTGACATGCTGTCTAATATCTGACACAGAGTATTGATTATATCATATGAACACTTGATTGTAATTGACTTATCAAATAAGCTTGACATATTTGTAGCCTTGTCAGTTATATGCTATATGGTCAGTGTTGCGAGAACTTTGAGGAGACAGTGCATAGCCTCATTTTGATGATATTAAACAGAACAATAAAAATGAACAAACTTACTGTAAAACCTAAAGGAGTAAGGACTCAGTCAATAACTACTCACAAAGCAAACTAACTACAAGATGGTACTTACAGGGGCAGGGGCAATATCATGCTCAATGTGGTGTTTTATTATTGTTTCCAAGATGGCGGCACAGTAACACACAGCAGCCACTCCTGATACAAAATTGAAATGTTTAGTGCTACTTTTCAAAGTACATGGACACCAGAGACAGCAGAGTTTATATTTATGACTGCCTTGCGCTGTTAAAGCACAGTAATAATGCAACTACAAACCTGCTTGATGATTATCGGATTGGAAGACTTTGTGACCTCGGCTTTCTACGGAAACCAGTCTCCAGTCCTCAGTGTCGCCGGATGATAGTGACTAGGAGACGGGATGCTAGAAGCGGTATTCGAGGAAGCGGAAGCATGGCAAGCAGGAATGTGTCCATGCTAGGCTAAAAACAGACTCTAGACATTCAGCTAGACGGGTTCAACACGTTTTGTCTTGACAGAGATGAAGCTCTGTGTGGTATGGCTTGGGACGGTGGTGTTGTGTGTGTTTACATAAATACTGAATGGTGCAAGAACTCTGTGCTTGTTTCTAGTTACTGCTCATCACAACACTGTTTCACACAACACACATTCAACACTGTTTTCATTGTCAGAGTGTACATTCCCCTCAGAGCTAATGCTAAGGAGGCTCTATTTGAGCTCTATAGGGCTATTAGTGATCTGCAGTATCACCACAAAGGACTGTTTAGTATTGCTGGAGATTTCATCCATGCACAGCCACTTCCTGGACAGCGGAGATACCCAGCACATGTGGCAGTGCATCCAGGCAATCACGAACTACAGGGCAACTTCACCTGTCTGTGAAAAGTGACGCTTCCATAACAGATGCACTGAATGACTTCTATGCTTGGTTTGAGGCAACATTCCTGGTAGAGTGCTCAGGTAATGTGCAGATGTCTTCACTGACATCTTTAACATTTCACTAAGTAGCACCGTTGTTTCTACGTGCCTCAAGACAACCACCCTTGTACCTGTGCCAAAGAAGTCTACAGTCGTCCCTTCGCGCTCACAGCCATCATGATGAAGTGCTTAGAGGCTCCTCATGACGTACATCAAACTTAGCTACCACCTTTACTGCCCCCCTTGGCCATTGCCACGACCCTTCATCTGACCCTCACCCACCTTAACATCAAAGATGCATAACCACGAATGCTGTTCGTAAACTTCACTTCAGCATTCACCACAATCATCCCTCAACACATGAATGAGAACTTGAGCCGGCTGGGCCTGGAAGACCTCAGTCAGCCTGAATTGGGAACAACATCTCCAGCACCACCACACTGAGTACTGGGGCCCCTCAGGGCTGTGTGATCAGTCCACTGCTGTTCACTGTGCTGACTGAGGATCATGTAGCAATGCACAGCTAGAATAAATTGTCAAGAGACCATGGTGGGTCTCATCAGCAAGAACGATTAGTCAGCATAGAGAGAGGAGGTGAAACAGCTGTAGAGCCAACAACCTGTATCTAAATGTTGATAAAACTTAAGAGATGGATGTTGACTTCAGGAGAACACAGAGCGACGACTCTCCGCTGAACATTGACAGATCTTCCGTGGAGATTATCAAGAGCACCAAATTCCTTGGTGTTCATCTGGTGGAAAACCTTACATGGTCACTCAACATCAGCTTAATCAGTAAAAAGGCCCAGCAGCACCTCTACTTCCTACAAAGATAGAGGAAAGCCCATCTCCCTTCTTCCATCCTGACCACATTCTATAGAGGGACAATTGAGAGTATCCTGATTTGGGAACTGCAACATCTCGGAGCTCAAGACCCTGCAATGGATACTGAGGACAGCTGAGAAGATCACCCGAATCTCTCTTTCCTCCATCATGGATTTTCATAACACACGCTGCATCTGCAAAACCAACAGCAACTCACACACCTCTCACACAGACTCTAAACTCTACTGCCATTTGGAAAAAGGTAGCATTTGGGTTCTCACAACCAGAACCAGAACAAACAGAACTGAACTATACCAAATAAACACACTTACACCCAACTCTGTGAACTACATTGGACTGTACAAATCAATCACTCACTCAATTATTGCTTTTGCACACTATATTGTTTTGCAATCCATAATACTTCATTTAGCTGCTGCTACTACATAAGTTTGAATATGTTTACAATTGTTGCACAATGTAATATATATATATATAATACACTATGCACACTGGTCAGCGCTATTTTGTACACTTTGTGTATTTTGTCTTGTAGTGTTTTGTGTCTCTTTGCACTGTCCTTGTCTCGCACTGTTGCACTAGGTTGCACATGTTGCACTTTATGTGACTAGGACTTAAGTCCTTAGCTATGTGTTGTTTTATATTTTGTCTTATGTAGCTCTATGTCCTTATTTGTAGCTCCATGGTCCTGGAGAAACGTTTCATTTCACCGTTTACTGTGTCAGCAATATATGGCTAAAATGACAATAAAAGCTTCTTGACTTATCTTGACATGACTTGAACAATATTAATCCAGTCTATTAACTACAATGTTGTTGCTTTCTTTATTTTATTAAAAGAAGAAAAATACTGATTTTCTTTGGTACCTTTCAGCTGCATTTGGTTTTCATTCTTGGCTGTCTGAAATGAGGTTTAAAACTAGCACTGGGCAATGTTTTGTTATGTTTTTGCACACATGTGCATGTTAATAATGTTCTCTTGAGTGAGGAGTGGCCTCAATTCTACTTTTGATTGTCACAAAGTGGGGCTGAAGAGAATGCAAATGCAGAAACAACATTATATAAATAACAAAAAAATAACAAAGCTGAGACCAAAACTAAGGGGGGGGGGGTGCTGTTGTCTAACTTTTAACACATTTTGGCTGTACCATATTAGTGGAGGTTGAGCTTTTTTTTTGGGTCCACCACCCTCCATCTTCGATGAACCATTGAGACTATTGATGTTGATAGATATTTAATCTATAGCCTCTTAATAAGTCAGAGATACTAAATAAAATTATATTTATGTATTTAATGTTATACACATTTAAAAGTTAATATTGGTATTGGTGCAGTGGGGCACTGTAGTTAAGATGATGGTTTCAACATGTCAATGAGTCAGTGGGGTTTGGCACTTTACAATGAATTTGTTGAAACAACTTTCAACTTTTTCATGGATTGTTTGATATTGTTCAAATTTGTAAAGTTTGTACACATGGTTACACTAAAATACATGATAAATTATGTTGGAATCAGCCTTTAAGGGCATTACAATGCTCAATGTTGTACCTGCTATTTTAAATAGGATGTGTTACTCTTTTTTAATGACAAAAATTCTAAGTCAGAACAGTTTTACTTGATTCTGATTATTGTTTCTTGTATCTACATTTTAGTTGAATAATATTTTAAATTGAGGCATTACTAAAGCATTGCAATAATCTACAATTCTTTGGTAATGCCTCAATTTAAAATAAATTCTAATAAAATAAATCCTTCCATTAATTCCTCCACATATCTTTCATGTTTTAAAAAGTACAGATGCAATTTTGCTCTAATGACTGTGAATTCGTCTCTGTAATGGCTAATTACTCTGCAACATATGGTTTCTTTTGGCAAGCTGAGCAGAGTAATAATTTGTACTATACACACTGTCGATATCTCACTGTAAAACACAACCATCACTAAATTAAATTACACTTCTCTGTCATGTTAAATATGCCAGAGTGGTGTGAATATTGAAATCTAATTTTTCAAATGATAGGTTAGTAATGCACTTCTATTATGTTATCATTTTTATAGTAATAGCTCATTCACACTTGTATAGTGGACAGACCACATAATAAATAACATTAAAAAGACTTTGTAAGGTATAAGAAAAATGTACAATCACCAATATGGTAAAGATTTCTGTATGTATATTTATGTAACATTAATGGAAGTAGTCTGAGGGAACAACTATTTATAGCTGGTATGACAACTGGAAAGGGAACTAACTATAAACTGATAAAAAAATACATGAAAATGACAATTTATTGATAAATAAAACAAAGTAATTTGCTGCAGTTTAAGAGGAATTCAAGACTTAGTTCTGTCATGAGAAATTAAACTATTCCTTAAGCTGCTTTACTCCACCCTCAGGTCAGTGATTTATTGCTTTGAACACTTATTTGAACATCACCATATCATAATATCCATAGACTATAGACCAACAGCTAATTGTTTACTGATACATTCCCACATTCTTGTTGTGGTTATAATTACCAGTCAAACTCATCCTCAGTCCTGTTACTCTATACTCATAATATAATTGATGTAAGGCAAAGCCCCCCAGACTAAGGCCCAACTGCCCGGGAGAACAAAGAAAGAAAGAAAGAAAGAAAGAAAGAAAGAAGACTGGTTGTGTCAGGGGGGGCACGGTGGCTTAGTGGTTAGCACATTCACCTCACACCTCCAGGGTTGGGTGTTCGATTCCCGCCTCC
Organism: Tachysurus vachellii; assembly: GCF_030014155.1. Lineage (NCBI taxonomy): Eukaryota > Metazoa > Chordata > Actinopteri > Siluriformes > Bagridae > Tachysurus > Tachysurus vachellii. Next base: position 8,625,619 of record NC_083484.1, on the reverse strand, counting down.
ACCTTGTGTGTGTGGAGTTTGCATGTGCCTCGTGCCTCGGGGGTTTCCTCCGAGTACTCCGGTTTCCTCCCCCGGTCCAAAGACATGCATGGTAGGTTAATTGGCATCTCTGGAAAATTGTCCATAGTGTGTGAGTGTGTGAGTGAATGAGAGTGTGTGTGTGCCCTGCGATGGGTTGGCACTCCGTCCAGGGTGTATCCTGCCTTGATGCCCGATGACGCTTGAGATAGGCACAGGCTCCCTGTGACCCGAGGTAGTTCGGATAAGCGGTAGAAAATGAGTGAGTGAGTGAGTGAGTGAGTGGTTGTGTCAGGACTCAGCCTGGACTTTGGCCACGTGCTTTTGTTTATGTTTGGTGTCATATGTCTGCCCCGCCCTTGTCTCTTCCTCCCCGCCTCTGCACACCTGTTCCTCGTGTGTTTAATTGTTAGTAGTATTTAGTTGAGCCGCATTGCTTTGAGCAGCGCGGAATACTCTGTTGTCTTTGTTTTGTGTTTTTATTTAATAAATCCTGTTTTTTTAATGCTATTCTGCATTTGGGTCTATTTTATCTCCATGTCCATGACAGGTTGTAGCAGAGGGGCTGATTTGATACCAGTTATGCAATTGATAATAACAGTAGAATACATTACATGAGATTTACTGTTCTATTATACTATCTATTATCTATTATACATATTATAAGACTACATTCACTATACAAGGGGCAGGGAGCTTTTAATGAAAACTTGCTCAGAGACGTGTGTCTGCTCAGATCACACAGCTGCTCAGGACATGGTGGAAGCTTTTAGTATTCATCTTTTGGTGTAACAATGTCAGAAAAGGAATTAGACCCAAATGCAGGGATAACCTAAAAAGGGATTTTGTAAGAAAAATAAACACGTGAAAAAACACTGGGGAAGACAAAGGAATTGAGACAACAAAACAGAAAACCAGGAGACATAGCAAACCAGACACCACAAACACAGGAACAAGGACTCAGCAACCAACACACAATACAACTGGAATAATAGGGAAGGCAATTATTTAAAACACAAGGGACAGGTGTGCAGAGGTAGGAAAGGATAAAGATAGGGTGGGGCTAACATGTACAAAAACAAAAGCACATGGCACAAGACAAAACATCCCCCTAGTGTTCAGACAGGTAAAAAGTCTAAGCTGTTTCTGACAAACAAGATGAAAAAAGGTTGTGTTATAGAATCGGTAGCACATCTTGCAACTTTGAACATATTTGAACATAGCTCTTAAAACAACGTTTTTGCTTTTCTCTTTACTTTCTCTTTACAGTTTTTATGTCAGATTTAAGTTTTCCATTTTTAAGGTTTTATTAGCCAACCTGCTTTACATGGATTATGACCAGTATGCGCTATGAAGCAATTACTGCATAACCATCAATACATCCAAAAATAAAGTAGAGCTGATAGTCATGTACGCTATGTGACTTTTCTCTTACATTCTCTCTTCTGTCTTGTTTCTTGTTTAAAGAGAGCAGCTTAAAGAGACCAACTGTGCTACCACAATGGTCTGATTGGCCGCTCTACCACCCGAGCATTCACGATGTAGGTGGACCACAAAGTCCCCTGATTCTTTTGTTACTTCCAGAAAGAGACCTAGAGAGAGAGACTTTCCAGCCAGATGAGTAGTAAAGAAGGAGACTTTAACATTATAAACCAAAAAAATATTGTCAGATAAATCATTTATGGACAAGTTAGTTAAACTGAGTAAAACCTGAAGAAAGTAGTTTGAGGAATGAAGGAGAATGGTGGAAAAGTGAAGAGGGTGTGAGGCAAGGAGGGAAGAGAGCTTGGAAAATTGTAAAAGAATTTATGCTAAGGCTTGCAAGGTGCAGGATTTGGCACCTAAAAACATGATTTGGGGCTCTTTTTCTTAAAAGTCTGGGCTAAGGGTAAATAACTGTAAACAGTTGCAGGAAATCATTGTGTGAAAAAATCTTTGTGTATTTGAGACATGCTGTAAGGGAAAAAGATATCTATATGATCAAATTTATGTATTTTTAAACACGCATGAGACAGTAAAAATGAGAGTGTGAGATGAGGAGGGCATTCTCCTCCTCAAGCCAGGCATTTAAATGATCAAATAGAGCAAATAGAGGGTAATGTCACCAGACAGGAATAAAGTTCGTGTAAGCAGCACAAGCGGAAAGTAATTTACAGATAGCATGTCATGGCCCAGCTTTGTGCCTCAGATAAGGGTTCATTTCAGACATCTGCACTCCTGCCGCCCCTATTCTCACACACCTGTGATAACAGCTTGTGGAGCCTAATTGAAAATGTGGTTCAGAATGGATTTTCACTCTCCCACTGCCCCACAACCCCCCTTCTCACTCTGCAACTCCTTTCACTTCACACACATTTCTTGCTCCCTGTCTCTGTGCTTCCCACTTTGCAGTTCTTACTCTTGTGGGGGGGAATATTGAATGAATATAGAGGATAACGTGTGTATGAGAGAGGACAGAAAGAGTGTGAGTAAGGAGCATTGATCACAGACATGTCACTGAAGTGGCAGGCATGTGATCAGTCTTATTAATGAAATCATTGATCATTTGAAGGGACTCATAATCAAATGTTTCTTCACTCCGTATTTCACTACTCACACACACACACATACACACACACACACACACACACACACACACACACACACACCATCACTTTCTTCACTTTGGCTAAATAGTTCTTCTATTAGTTTTCATTCTCTTTTTTATTCCCTTTCAGCTTTACCTGTCTTTCTCATGTACAGTCCCCTATGAAAGTACTGGATGACGTGTGATGTCAGACTGATAAATCACATGTTCACTGAAACACACATTTTCTGTTGCTGTCTTCGTATGTCTCTACTCTCATAGTCTTCCTAGAATTTGCCTTTTTCACCTTTTGTCCCTCACTTCTGTTCATATTCCCTTCAGCAACCTCAAACAATGCAGCACAATTTTTCAGCACTATCAAGGTCACAATCATGTCCCTCCTCTGGAGCTCATTTCCTGGAGCAGTAGGGAGACAGGTATCAGGTTGGCACAGATCATAGCTTCTTCAGTGCCTCAGACCATGTATTTGATTATGGTCCACTGGTACTGAGGCGGACGGGACCTCTGCGGGTTTCTCCATGTCTAACAATGGCCTCATGATGAAGTCAGTTTGTCTGAATGTCACATATTTTGTATTTGGCTTGGTTACATTCAAATTAAAATGATCAAAATTCAATTTATTTGTTAGCGCTTTTAACAATTTCCTTTGCCTCAAAGCAGCTTTACAGAAGTACGGAAACAAAAGAGAAAGAAAAAGAAATAAATATATAATAATAATAATAATAATAATAATAATAATAAGAAGAAGAAGAAGAAGAAGAAGAAGAAGAAGAAGAAGAAGAAAAATAAACAAATAAATATATACAATTAACATTTAAAATTAATTTAAAAATATTAACCTAAAATTTAAAATACTATATATGTCTATCCCTGTCTCTAATGAGCAAGCCAGAGATGACAGCGGCAAGGAAAAACTTCCTGAGATAATATGAGGAAGAAACCTTGAGAGGAACCAGGATCAGAAGGGAATCCATCCTCATTTGAGTGACACTAGACAGTAAATAATGTAAATGTAAATAATGTCCTTTCTACAAGAGTTTATAATAGTGCAACCAAAAGCTCCTGAGGAACTAATCGGTCATTGCAAACTCTGAGTTCAGCACAGACCTGATTGCTAATAAAGACCAGACCATACAGCTGCCTGACACAATATTGGTTCAAAGAAGGCTGGAAAGTCTTCGGGTGGCTCCATCCACAACAATCCCATGAGACACTGGCTGACCATGCAGATCAATCCCTGGCAGGGTGACCACCAGGCGACGATACTCCAATCAGGGGTAGAATATCAGGATTGACAAAGTAGTACATATGTATTATTAAAATGGTCTCAGTATATACGCATGCAAACTGTTGTCATGCCTGCCATGAACACTTCCCCTCCAGACCACTGGAGGACAACATTGTATAATAACTCACTTTCTGTCCTATTGTATACCTGTTATGACTTTTCTCCCAATTAGTATTCTCAGCTTGTATTAAGATTAGTATTACTCAAATAGGATTATTGTTTGGGCTGCTTTTCCACGGCCTTATTGAGTTTGTGTTTTCTCCAGAGGTGGGAGTAAGTCACACATGTGCAAGTCACAAGTAAGTCAAAAGTCTTAACCTTCAAGTCTCAAGCAAGTCTGAGTCATTTTTTGTGAGAGTCAAGTCAAGTCAAGTCACTGCTTTATGTCAAGCAATTCAAGTCAAGTCGTAGCTTGAGTCAAGCAAGTCACTGGCAAGTCATACAGATGTTTGATTATTTAAATAAATGTATATATTAAACAAAGTTAAATCTACAGTATTTATGGACTAGTTTTATTGGCACCAAAAATGATTATATGCATTTATTTTTAAAATGAGTCCACATACAGGTGAGTTGTACAAATAATAAGATGTAAATGTAACTGAAATAAGGCCAACAGAAAAGCATGAAAAGTTTCAATATGCCTCAAACATGGCAGAAGACCATGGAAAAGTATATATAAAAAAGTACAATGGTTTCTATGCAACCAAATGGCATTTTTTGAACAGGCATTCCCTTTTAATGGGACATGAACACATCCTTAAATTAGATCCTTCCTTTTTAACAACAGAATAACAACAACAATCAATCACGTCAATCAAAAAAACGTAAATTATTGAATCACACAGACCTTGAAGTGAATTAACTATTGGGGAGAGAGAGAGAGAGAGAGAGAGAGAGAGAGAGAGAGAGAGAGAGAGAGATGATCGGAGCGAGTGTAATTTATTAATTAAAAGGATAGTTCACCTAAAAATGAAAATTCTGTCATCATTTTCTCACCCTCATGATGTTACAAACCTGTATAAATTTCTTTGTTTTGATGAACACACATGTAGATATTTTGAGGAATGTTTGTAACCAAACCATTCATGAGCCCCATTCACTTCCATAGTGGGAAAAAAGAATACTGTAGAAGTGAATGGGGCTCATGAATGGTTTGGTTACAAACATTCCTTAAAATATCTTCCTCCGTGTTCATCTAAACAAAGAAATTTATACAGGTTTGTAACATCATGAGGGTGAGAAAATTATGAAATATTTTTTTTTATTTTTGGGTGAACTATCCCTTTAATTTGAATGTGTGTGTGTGTGTGTGTGTGCGCGCGCATGCGAGACAAGAATATGGCTGTGCTTGCAACTCTGAAGTTTTTTATTTTTATATTTATATTTGTTTTTATATATAATGTGCATCCCCATAAAAAATCCATACTGTACGCTTTTCACTCAAAGCCTAACACTGAAGACCAATTACAAGTGCTATTGCAAAAAAGCTGGCATTTCCACATAAACAGTGACCAACCATTTACACTACATTGCGCTTGCAAAAAATTTAATTTGATAAAACTTTGTCATTCAATTGTGAGCGATGTCGTCGCATACTGCTGTTCTTCTCTTCTCATCTTGCACAAAATACTGGTACCCGAACGTAATTATGTTTGGTGTAGCGCCTTTCATGTTTCGTCACGACTGTTAAGGTTTATTAGTTAGTGCGTGCTCTCCCTCTGCTTGCCTGCTGCGTCACATGGTTAGATTACGTCTTGCATGCGTTTAAAACAGATTTAAAAAAAACAAACAAAAAAACGTTATTTCGAGTCATTTAACTCAAGTCCGAGTCAAGTCTCAAGTCATGAATGTCAAGTCAAAGTCAAGTCGAGTCTTTTTTTAATATTTGTCAAGCAAGTCTCAAGTCTCAAATGTGCGACTTAAGTCCGACTCGAGTCAAGTCATATGACTCGAGTCCCCCATCTCTGGTTCTCTCTCTCTCTCTCTCTCTCTCTCTCTCTTTTCGTAGGGAGATGAAAGAAGAAGAAATCAGAAACTTCTTGGTTATTCTAACCTTGTACATTTTGAGTCTGACATCACTGGTCAATCCCCGTGGGAAATAAAAAACAGACCAATAGTGTCATTACCCTGTGAAGAGTCTTTAATATACTCTGATCTGAAAACAAATATTTTTGCTTAAGCTTTGATTATTACATGCATTTGTTGGCAATTACATGGCATGGTTTGATTATTACATGGCAATGTTTTATGCAATATCAAAACATTTATTTCCATCCAGAATTGCAATTATTTGTGCTAACATCGCTTGATGAAACCTGAAATTGTCATCCCAGAATGCTTATACTGTCAGAGAAGTAAAATTCCATAGATGGGATAATTTCATTTAATACATTCAGGTACTCAATTTCCTTCTTACCCTGATGTGCCCATTGCTTTGGGGTAAATCTGAACTTATCAGACCACATTACCCTTTTCTATTGCTCCAATCCAATTTTGAAGCTCACACAAAAGTAGAGTTTTCCAATTAGCCTCCCTAACAAGTGGATTTTCTTGATATTAAATTTACCATTAAGTCATACAATTTAGTATATATTACATTGAAATCGATCTTTTTAAAAAAATACTCTCATTTGGCACTGTGACATACTCTCAAGGTTCAAATAACCTATACCAAAACTGACTGACACACATTTACATTAACAACATTTGGCAAATCCACAGTGTCATACAAAAGTCTCGATCATAAAATTACTGACTATAGCCCATTTATAATGGGCAGTTTGTCAGTTCCCTTTTACCTGCTATAATGGGCCATTAGTTACAGAAACAGTTTAGATGTACCTAATAACAACTACAGTGGTGAGAAAAAGTGTTTGCCCCTTCCAGATTTTTTTTTTTTACACGTTTGTCACATATTAACGTTTCAGATCATCAAACATATTTAAATATTAGTCAAAGATAACACAATAAACACAACATGCAGTTTTTAAATGAAGGTTTTTATTATTAAGGGAAAACAAAATCCAAACCCACATGACCCTGTGTGAAAAAGTATCCCCCCCTTTAAACATAACTTAACTGTGGTTTATCACACCTGAGTTCAATTTCTCTAACCACACCAGGCCTGACTATTGCCACACCTGTTCGCAATCAAGAAATCATTTAAATAAGACCTGACTGACTAAGTGAAGTGATGAAATGATCCTCAAAATCTACAAATCATGCTGAGGTTCAAAGGAATTCAGGAACAAATGAGAAAGAAAGTAATTGAGATCTATCAGTCTGGAAAAGGTTATAAAGCCATTTCCAAATCTTTGTGACTCCAGTGAACCACAGTGAGAGCCATTATCCACAAATGGTGAAAACATGGAACGGTGGTGAACCTTCTTAGGAGTGGCCAGCCAACCAAAATTACCCAATGGGCGCAGCAACAACTCATCTGAGATGTCACAAAAGACCCCACAACAACATCCAAAGAACTGTAAAGAACACGACTCCACCATAAGAAAGAGACTTTGAGTTCCAAGACAAAAACCGCTGCTGAGCAAAAATAACATAAAGGGTTGTCTCAGATTTGCCAGAAAACATCTTGATCACCCAAAGACTTTTGGGAAAATACTCTGTGGACTGACGAGACAAAATTTAACTTTTTGCATTTCAGAAAAAGAACATTATACCAACAGTAAAATATGATAGTGGTAGTGTGATGGTCTGGGGCTGTTTTGCTGCTTCAGGACCTGGAAGACTTGCTGTTATAAATGGAACCATGAATTTTGTCTACCAAAGAATCCTGAAGGACAATGTGCGGCCATCTGTTCGTGACCTCAAGCTGAAGCGAACTTGGGTTCTGCAGCAGGACAATGATCCAAAACACACCAGCAAGTCCACCTCTGAATGGCTGAAGAAAAACAAAATGAAAACTTTATAGTGGCCTAGACAAAGTCCATACCTGAATCCTATTGAGATGCTTTGGCAAGACATTAAAAAGGTGGTTCATGCTCAAAAACCCTCCAATGTGGCTGAATTACAACAATTCTGGAAAAATGAATGGACCAAAATTCCTTCACAGTGCTGTAACAGACTCATTGCAAGTTATCGCAAATGCTTGATTGCAGTTCTTGCTGCTAAGGGTGGCACAAGTAGTTATTAGGTTTAGGGGGCAAGCATTTTTCACACAGGGTTATGTAGGTTTGGATTTTGTTTTCCCTTAATAATAAAAACCTTCATTTAAAAACCGCATGTTGCTTACTTGTTATCTTTGACTAATATTTAAATTTGTTTGATCTGAAATATTAAAGTGTGACAAACAAGAAAAAATAAATACATCAGGAAGGGGGCAAACACTTTTTTCACACCACTGTAAGTGTATAAAACCATGAATAAATAGGCTAATTATCAGTGCATAATCGAAGTCAGGGCTTTTCAACCACGATGCACCACGATCTGAACACTTTCAAAAGACTTAACTATGTGCTTCAAAATACTGTAGCAGAGTCAAACAACGTATAAGATCTGATTGTATAAAAACCCTTTGAAACATAAACCTTTGTGATTTCTGCAGCAGGTCTACAGTTGTGGCTTTTTATAGTTATGTGGTTGACGAAAGGCAACACATCATGAAAGGAAAGATGTTTTATCTTTTTATTTTATTTACTCCACTTGTACATGGCAGCAATTCAATACAAATGTGATTTAAACCTAACTGAAAAAATGCAAGGCTTCACAATTATTGAAAAGTATTTATAATGTTTAAAGATTGACGTGCATAGGTTAAGGAAAGAAGTGACTCTTTCTGAGTGAAGCATTCTCTGGTGTTCTGGAGGGAAAGCATCTAGTACTTGTTACAGTTATTAAGTAATTGTCTTGAATGATTCTAGAATGATTTCTTTATGAAATCTTTGAATTATTTCTTTCTTATTTCTTTGAATTAATAAAAAATTTTCAGTGAACACAATCTATGACATTAGTATATGAAGCGTAAGCAAGGCTAATAGGCATTTGTGCTATTGTAGTTTGTGTATTGTACATGTTGTAGCCATTTTTTGCAGGGAATCCTGTTATTTAAATTACTTTAGACTTGAGGTCTTAAATCTCCATTGTCCTCAATTGTCCTATTTTTTGCTTTTTAGTTCTGTTTCATATAGTCGTGAGTCAGTAAATGTGACGGTATGTGTGTGTTGGATCTGTAGAGAAATTATTACCATTAACACCTGTGGCTTATAAGAAGACCAAAACACAAAATAAAAGAAACATTTTAATTTATCATTAAATTTTATGAACACAAAATTTAGACTGACATTATTTCAGAAACTGTTGAACTAATTGAAAGATATATGTGATTATTATTATTATTATTATTATTATTATTATTATTATTATTATTATTATTATTATATTAACATAACATGATCCTATGCAACACTATTGAAATTTTCAGAAACAACACTAGAGCAGTTAAAGGTTATATATTTTTTCCTTTTGTTGCCTTGAGGTAGGTAGGCAATGTGCAGCAATAAGTTTGGCATTTGGAAATCAAAAATTCACTCAAAGGTGAATGCCTGAAATCCATTACATGCATGCATATTTCTCAGCCAATGATAAAGCGCTTAGTTGCAAACAAATGAATAAATCTGTATGGTTTACTGGTCTAAAGGGATGGATAGAATATGACAGAATGTGCACAAGTGGGTGGGAGGAGGGAGGAGAGTTATCTCTAGGGTAGAAGAGTAATCTTTCTCCAGCTAATCGGCTGGTCCCTCTTATTCTTCAGATATCAAATGTCTGAGGTTAAATTAGCCTGCTAGCTCTTGATTGCAATTGCCATGTTTTTAAAAGAAGCAGTAGAGGCATAAAGGGATTAAGTAAAAGTTTCAGCCTGGGTGGCAGCCATGTACCTTTGAAGTGTTTATTTAGCTACCATTGAACTGGCTAACAGTCTTAAAAGGATACTTCTCAGCGTGTTTGATTGACACATGTTCTTAGAAGTGAATCTTAAAATGAATCAGTGAATGTACAAAACAAAATAATATGTTTTATTTTACATGGATGTTACAGCGTTGCAAAGGGAGTAGTTCTGATAACAAGCAGAAAAACATATTCCACATTCCACAAATAATTTTTGGCCAAAAAATCTTTCCAATATTACTAATAAAATTCGGCAGCATTTCTGAAATTAATTGATCTGTTTGCTGCTTTGGCTTTCAGTTTCGGATCAAGGAAAATATACTTGATTGGTGTCAACTCTGAAATACCTAAAGCATAAAGCTTTCAAATGTCCTCTGAAAGTACTTAGCTAAACTGTTGGATCAAAGGTCACAGATAAGGATGTACCCATATCTGCTGTACATTGCCTTAGGGACCATAAATACATCTCATTTCTATATCACAGAAAAGCTTCCCCTTATTAAAGAGCCTTATCTGGGTCAGTTCAATGGCTGCTAACAACAATCACATCCCATTATACCGTCTGATCAAGGCCCTTGCAATTCCTCTAACAGGTTCTGATGGCAGTAGAGGTGCGATTCAAGTGACGACAGAGAATGCCAAATTCTGAATAGGCCAAATGCACCATTGTCCACCATCGGAGAGGCACTTTCACACAGGGTTCACACTTACACAATCATTCGCTCTTGATGGAACATGCCTGAGTTGTTGAGGTTGTTCTCAGAGAATGCTGTTCCTCAGTCGCATGGATAGTAGGTGGGGGTTGGAGGCAGGATGGCAGAGTCTTGCAGAGCTTTTAAGCCTTTTTTACTGATGCTGATTTGAGGTGAACGGGAAGAGGAGAAAGACGAGTTGCCTGAGCTTTCATATCCCCCAAGCCCCCCACTTCATGTTTCCATTAAAGATTCGGAGTACGGAATCAGAGAAGATCCCTAAGGAGGCCTAGCATGAGAATGATTTACCAGTGGTCCTGTTTTCCCAAAAAAGTATTAAGGAAGTGTGTTTTTACCAAATATTTCAATTAAATATGTATTAGTGGTTATTATTATTATTTTTGTCCTCATAATATTTACCCAACACATAACAAACCCTATTTGATGTCATTAATGAATAACAACAACAACATTGAGCAGATTTTCTTTCCCACTCTGTGTAATTAAGAAGAGTTTAAAACAGCTAGACATGATTAAAAAGTCTTTCCCTATGTTTTATTCATTTCAAAGTTTAAATCCTTCACTATAAGAACCCTGGAGTAGTCGAAAGTAACAGTCATTTGGAAAACCTTTTGGAATTTTTTTACTGTTCCACAAGACATTCACTAACAATGAAAACATATCTAACATATCATATTATGTAGGAAAAACAAGTAGGAAAAAATACTGCTTCACTATTTTATTCTGCTTCACTGACAATTGTGTCAGTCAGCTGTATGGTCTGGTCTTTATCAGCATTCAGGTCTGCACTGAACTCAAGAGTTTACGATGACCCATTAGTTTCTCAGGAGCTCTCGGCTGCACTATTATAAGCTGTTGTAGAAATGACATTATTTACATTTACACTATTTATTGTAGAGTGTCACCCAAATGAGGATGGGTTCCCTTCTGAGCCTGGTTCCTCTCAAGCTTTCTTCCTATTATCATCTCAGGGAGATTTTCTGTGCTGCCGTCACCTCCGGCTTGCTCATAAGGGATAGGGATAGGTATATAGTATTTTAAATTAAGTCAATCTGTTTTAAATTTAATTTAAAACTTTAATTGTATATATTCACTTATTTATTTTTCTTCTTATTCTTCTTCTTCTTCTTATTATATATTTCTTTCTTTTTTATTCTCTCTTCTGTTTCCATACTTCTGTAAAGCTGCTTTGAGACAATGGGAAATTGTTAAAAGCGCTATACAAATAAATTGAATTAATTTGAATTGAACTATTTGCTGGGATGTGAAAGGCTTTAAAAATGTACACTGGCAGACTCATGTGTAAACCACATGCTGGAGGTATCATTGATAACCTGTATCAGTTCAAAAATATATTGGTTGGGTCTAATGTTGGGAAAGGATAGAAGAGTCTGCACAATCATAGTAAATCCTCTGCTCTTTTCTGGCTCCCATGGCCTTCTAGTAGTTGGTGGATATTTCTGTCAACCCCCTAAATCCACCTTATTTATATCTAATCATCTAACCAGGCACCTGGTTTTTGAACCAGGTATTGCTAAGCCTCTTGTAAAGTTAAACTGCTGCCAACTTTAGGCCATGCAGTATTTACCCTTTATTTTTGTCCTTGTAAGTCAATTTTCTAAATAACTGGAAAAAGTAAAATGAGTTGGGAAAGGAGAGAGCAATTAGAAATGCTTTGAGAATGTCCAGTTTTGGGTTTTATGTCACTATTTCTTCACTTTCTGTGTGTGGTTCCTTTCTCTCTAAGTGACATTCTAATGCGATTTTCCCCATTAATGTGTTTTTAAACTGCATGGGATAGGACTTCTGAATGAAAACACAAAACTTCTTGCTAGGAACATGATGCATAAATATGATGCTCATGTACACATAAGCCTGGGATGTATAGATGACTTTCAAAGGCAAGATATAGAGTGTATCACAGTGCCATTTTAAAAAGATGTACACAAATGACAAGGCTTTTACTAACAAGGCTGGTGCCCAATCCCATTTATGAACCCTTTTACTAATTTTTTTAAGTTCCTGACTTTTCTGTATTAACCCTAATGAAAATTGCTTCTTGTTAAGGATCTTGTGGCATTCAGCAGTTTCTGAAGCCTAGGGTTTTAGAATACACACTTCAGTCTATTAAAAGGAGGATACCTGTGTACTTGTGTTTAACAAGGGGGTTGGCCAGGGCAAAAGACAGAGGTGAAGATGAGGAGAGGTTATGATGGGAAAAGAATAGAAGACAGAAGTAATGAGGGTGGATTTGTGAGAGAAAAATAGACAGCATGATAAGAAAAAATCGAGAAAGAAAGTGAGGGATAGAGAAAGAGAGGTTGGATAGAGAGCTGGTGAAACACTAGAGCCAGAACAGGAGCCTGTGATCACAGCTGCAGAGAGCACAATTACCTCCTTTTCAAATCCTTCAGTGACACTGCGGGAGGAAGGAGGACTTTGAAGCTTGAAAGGCAGGAGCTCGCTTTCAAGCCTCAAATGCAAGCAGGAAAGGCCTCTGAAATTTGTTCAGGCCTCCCTATCCACCATTAGCTTGTTTCTTCCTCTGGCCTCCGGGCATTTAAGCGCTTTTTGAAAAGATGTTAAGAAATTCAATCACCATAGAGAAAAAGAGAGAGAGAGCTTACTAGTTTTCTTTCTCTATTTCTCTCTGTTTTGCTCTCTATCTTTACTTTCCACCCAGTCCACAGAGAGCAGTCCTGTAGGACTGCAATAAATAGTTGGGATACACAAGCAGAGCACAAAGTTAAAGAAATTAAGAGGAATGAAAGAGTGAAAACAGCTCAGTTTATGCTAATGTATATGGAGGGCCCCTTTATTTATTGTCTGACAGTTCCAATCACAGAATCACAAAACCAACTGCATCAGCCTCAAAGACATTATACTCTACAGGGGAGAAACATGATGTTCAGGGATATACAATAGAGATGAAGACTGTTCAAACTTTGTGGTTATTTTGCTTCAGCAAGTTAGAGAAAGCTAAGATGTAGTGTTTGATATTGAACACACATGATTTTGGTTTCTCATAGAATCAGATTTCTTTCATTGATATTTTTATAGAGCAGAAAAAAATGATCTTAGTAGGTGATGTTTATTCAAGTATATATGTGTCTATGTAGACTTTTCTCTTTAAAATGGTATTTCATGCTATATTTAAGAAGATATTATGATATAGAATAGACTGATATTTAAGGACAAGATACAATTCCCTGCAAAAGTATTTGTACTTTTCCACATTTTGTCACATTACAACCACAAACAAAAATGTATTTTATAGGGTTTTTATGGTATACACCAACATAAAGTGGCACATAATTGTGAAGTGAAGGGAAAATAATAAATGATGTCCATAAATATTTACAAATAAATATCAAAAAAGTGTGGTGTTTATTTGTATTAAACTCCCTTTACTTTGATACCCCTAACTAAAATCTATTAGAACCAGTGGCCTTTGGCATCACCTAATTAGCAAATAGAGTTCACCTGTATGTAATTTAATCTTAATATAAATACAGCTATTCTATAATGCCTATAGCCTACCGCTATTCTATAATGTGGTTTGCACAAAATCCCAAACCATGAACATCTCATGGAGCTTCAAAAATGGAAAGAGTATGGCACAACTGCATAACAATACAAGGTCATTTACCTGAACTGACAGGACGGGCAAGGAGAGCATCAATCAGAGAAGCAGCCAAGAGGCCAATGGTAACTCTGTAGGAGCTGCAGATATACAAAACTTGTGTCGGTGATTCTGTCCACAGGACAACTATTAGTCATATACTCCACAAATAGCTTTTATGGAAGAGTGGCAAGAAGAAAGCTATTGTTGAAAGAAGTTCTGTTAGCAATTTGTGACAAGCCATGTGGGGGACACAGGAAACATGTGGAAGAAGGTGCTCTAATCAGATGAGACCAAAACTTTGTCCTAAATGCAAAATGCTATGTGTGGCAGAAACCTAACACTGCACATCACTCTGAACACACCATCCCCACCGTAAAACATGGTATTGGCAACATCATGCTGTGGGGCTACTTTTCTTTAGCAGAGACAGGGAAGCTGGTCAGAGTTTATGGAATGGTTTTGATCAAAACATATTTGGTCCAGTCAAAGGCCACACCTAAATCCACTGAGAATCTCTGGCGTGACTTGAAAATTGCTGTTCACGGATGCTCTCCATCCAATCTGACTGATCGTGAGCTATTTTGGAAAGAAGAATGGGCAAAAATGAAATCAGAATAGCCATTACATAGAACACAAATAGGTTAAATACATGTGTAAAAGTATTTTTTATTTATTTTTTTGTCTGGGTTAAAGTTTCAGGGGAAAGACTACCAATCACTCTCATTCTGCTCACTCACTATTTACAAGCATGAAGTCTGGGCAATGGCACCACAGAATCATAGTAATAACATCTGGATTCTGTGACAGCTTGTACCCCCAGGCTGCCAGACCTTGCAAACAAATTACACCCAGTCCATTTAGCTACTTGTGCAGGATTTTCACAAAAATAATGTATTTATTTAATTCTCCCTACTCATAAATTGACCCTAGAGTGCTATTTTAAAGGCAGGCATTAGGCAGGGTAGAGGAACCAGACAAAAAGACAACAATGAAGAAGGGACAACCATGATTACAATCATGACTGTTTTATTTCACAGTTCACAGCTGTTTTATTTGCCTGGTAATAATTAAAACCACAAAGCTCTCTATTAAATACCCATGAAAGCATTTAGCATGACAAGACATATTCCATGGACAAACTGCAATGCATTTCTATGTGTGTGAAAACATGAAACAATTAAATGCTAGAATTTATTGCATTATATAACCATAAAACAAATATGGTAAAAACATACAGATACAGGCCAAAAGCTTTGGTTAATGTTCATATTAAACATCAGGATAGGAGAAAAATGTGATCACTCTAGCTTGATCCATTGAATGATTGTTGGCAACAGATGGGCTGGCATGAGCATTTCAGAAACCTAACCTATCCTATAACCTTTTCACACCTAAAACTTTGTCACTTTTTTGTTTTAAGTTCAAATATAGAATGCAAATTCATGTTTGAATTGACATCTCTATTATTCACCCTTTCTCTTTCTCTGTTGGTAATAGAAGATGAGAACTCTAGCTCTCCCTACCATCGGGATAAGCGCAATGTGATTAGCGCTCAATTACCAGTTCGAGGCCAGGGTTCAGTGGCTGCTAAGATGAATGATGAACCATCCACCTCCACAGAAGAGCAACCCTTGCTGGTGAAGAAGGAGTTGCAGACCACCCTGCCCTACTTCCATGAACACACACTTCCTTACCGGGGCACACTGTTTGCGATGGACCATCGAAACGGCTATCTGGACCCTCACTATAGTAAGTAACTTCCATGCAGCTATGATAGTAGTGTAGAAGTTAATAAAATAAGCATTAGTTTTAATGCTGCCAAAACTCAATTTTTGTGATGCAGAGCCATTAGTATACATTAAGTATACAATACATACAAGTCAGTTTATTTAATCTAAGTTTTCATATTTATTCGTATTCATTTTTTCATATTTATTTCTTATTTAGTCATAGTACAATATGTGAAGGCATTGTTATGACCTTATGTAGGTTTATATCTGGTAATACAGAAGACCTACATATTGCTGAAAAAATTAAAGTTGGCTAATTATTGTGAACTGGATTATGAAGCAAAGGAAGAAGATGTCTTGGTCTGCTAAATCACATTTTTTAATGTAATACGGATGAACTGGTGCCTATGTATGGGCATGTGAATAAGGCAAGTCAAAGGCAGTATGATACTCTGGGAAATGTTCTGCTAGTTAACCCTGGGTCCTGGCTTACATACGGATAGTACTTTGACACCTACCACCTACGCACCAGCTTCTTTTAGCAGGAGTTTAACCCATGCAACATTGCAAAATTTCCAGAAGCACAAAGCAGGGATTCATAACACACAATCTACATGAAAAATATTAAACAAATTTTAAACATTGCAAGATTTTGTCTCCTAAAAAGCAGAAAACACGGCAAAATATTAGTGAGCAACTTGATTATGGCAGCCTTTACAAGTATTGCACAAGGAGAATATTGCTATAATAAAACTATCATAATGGCTAAAATAAAGCTATAATCTACTGTGAGTCTGCAATATGTGTTATGTATGTAATGTGGAAATGCAGTCTGCAAAGCATTTTGAGTTTGTCCCATTTGTTAGATATTTTAGTTTCAAATCAAAATTTCTCACTAAATGACTGCACACAGGGCAGAGTAAAAATTACTTGTCATATAAAAATACAATTAACTGAATTAAAATAATTTAATGGCAGGATTTTCTCAGAGCCGTTTCATTGCATTTGAAGGAAATGGGGTGGGGTGTGTGTGTGTGTGTGTGTGTGTGTGTGTGTGTGTTGGGGGTTGGGGGAAGCACTTTTATGAATAAGCCATGCCTGAAATCTTATTGGCAGATACAAGCAGTTACTTCAAAATATCAGCCTAGGTAATTGAGTTGGTCAGTATTATAGAAGTGCAAGTAATGTGTCTCATTTATCATTCTGGACATGAATGTATTCATAGGTCATTATTATTTGAAATTTGATATTCATGAAAATCACATAATTTAAGAAAAAAACATGCCTATCCTACTCATGCACTATAGTGTGTATAAATTTATGATTAAAAAAAAATAATGTAAACCTTGATTGATTTAATTTCAAATAATATGAAATCATGGCAAGTTGGTGCACTTGGACTAAATGGTCAAGTTTAAATTACTTTAGAACTTTTGTATTTTTAGACATACACATTGGATAAAACTAACAGTTAACTGTTAATGGAACTTAGTTGTTTCATACTAATTTCAATTAAAGAAATATTAAACTGAAAAATATAGATTTTTTAAAAATAAAAGGTATAAATATATTATTGACTGCTGCTTTTTATTGCTGGTCATAGGATAGCTGCAAGTATGATGGGTTTCCTTTCATAGATTCAAGAGAGATTCCTGTCAGAGATTCAATGATTTGTTTTGTGCAAGACTGTCAGAGTCCCTGGAATAAACCGATTTTTGCTTTATTTCTTATGATATTAGTTGTAATAGTGAACTGATGACTAAAGCAATTGCTTATATGCTTCAAAGACATTTCCCCTTGCAAGAAACAAAATCTAAATTTACACACTTTTTGGACCTGATTAATTGCCCATTCTTTGTCGCTTTGTCTCATTGTTTTGTCTGAACAGAGGCCAATATGGGGGAATTCTCTAATTCTCTCATTAGAGGCTGAGAGTAAGTATACAATTTCAGCACAACCTCATCAGTACTCTGATCAAAGACATGCAGGAATGGGAGACATCAGCCTCTTTTAGTATCTGTTTATCTTCCTTTCTTTTTTCCCCTCTCACTTGTTTTTTTTTTTTTTTGTTATTTTCTTAGATGCTTGTTAGAAAGTATTAGTGCTCAAAAGAAAAGAGATAAAAAGAAAAAAGAAAGCTATGTTTGTGCCTTTTAAGAGGTTAAGTTGTCTGAGCAGCTTTTGCCTGTCAGTACCTACAGAATGGAATTCAATGTAATGGCTTGTTTGTTTGGTTAAAATGGCCTCAGATTGGTCTTGAACAAATAGTAAACTGTGCTTAATGACTCTTTCTTTTGTTCTTTCAAACTTTCAGTCCATCTCGCAGGGCATTAACTTTGTCTCTTTTTAGTCAGTTCATTAGCTCAGTTTTTATGTGCCTCACTAGCACTGATCTTGACTTGTCTGAATGCAGGAAGGTTAAACTACAACTGGAACGTTCAGACTTCTTATGATAACAGTGACTAATAGTGGCCTGCCCAACTCAGCAAAGCTGCCACCTTTCATTAGGAATGGTCTGGAGGTGATTTGAAAGCAGGTTTGTAGGATAACTATGCATGTTGACAAAGAAATCAAGAGAGTAAACTAAAGCACAGGTGAAAAAGGCTTAGGAAAGAGGGAGTGTAAGGCACACTGAGTGAATGTAGATTTTTAGTTGATTTAACACAAGTTAAGAGGCAAGTAAAGATTTAAAACTTCTCAAATCAGAGGTCAATGCTTCATGGAAAATTCACTTCTTTAAAAAATAGAGAATGAGAAGTCAAAGGGAAAACTCTATCTGATATAACTAAATGTTTCTCCATGTAGGACTTAAGATCAACACTGACAGAATAGGTAAGCATGATATCATAAAGAATTCAGAGGAAACTTAACAAGTAACAGCAGCATTAATTAAGTTGTAAATGTGAAATATATGTTGCTATCCCAATCAGTTTATTCACATTACAGTACATGGAGTATCATTGTTTAGTCTAGTTCCTTTCCCCATTTGTTCCCTCTTTTTTCCTTTATTAACAAATCAGTTGCTTTTACTTTTTTGGTATGGTGTAACTGATTAGAATTAATTAATTAATGTGTTTCTGAGAGGGGGGCATGGTGGCTTAGTGGTTAGCATGTTCGCCTCACACCTCCAGGGATGGGGGTTCGATTCCCGCCTCCGCCTTGTGTGTGTGGAGTTTGCATGTTCTCCCGTGCCTCGGGGGTTTCCTCCGGGTACTCCGGTTTCCTCCCCTGGTCCAAAGACATGCATGGTAGGTTGATTGGCATCTCTGGAAAAATTGTCCGTAGTGTGTGATTGCGTGCGTGAATGAGAGTGTGTGTGCCCTGCGATGGGTTGGCACTCCATCCAGGGTGTATCCTGCCTTGATGCCCGATGACGCCTGAGATAGGCACAGGCTCCCTGTGACCTGAGGTAGTTTAGATAAGCGGTAGAAAATGAATGAATGAATGTGTTTCCGAGAGTGTGTTACTGACACAGTTTCTTTCTGCCAGATCTTCATAAGCATGTCTAACTAAGCACAGACTTCCCTTCCATAACTTTAATGAATGAAAAATAATACATTTTAAACTTCAGCAGAACTGAGCATGTTTCTCAACAGCACCAAAATATTTTACACTGCTTTTCCTCTTTCCAAATTTGTCAGGCTGTAAATGTATTTACACACACCTGGCTACCACAAGACCAACACAACTGCTGTCTGAGACCAAGGCAAAAAAATAACTTGAAAAGAGGAGAGGCCATACTGTTGACACAGAACGTGCCTTGAACATCCTTCACTGTTTTTCTCAAACTCACCTTTTACCTCACCCTCACAATGATGTTTGCTCAGTGACTTAGAAAGCATAGCATCCCTCAGGCCAAGCAGTGTGTAGGATAAATAGCCCTCCTGTATACATTAGTGGAATCTTCTTTTCAGTTTTGTCTCTTTCCATATCTTATGGAGATAGAGTTTCCATATCACAGGACAGGATTAAATTTTAGCGCTGATTACACCAATTACACAGTTTTACCACTGTATTTGATCATATTCTCAACACTAGTGCACTTGGTGGAGTGTCTCTGTTGGACTAGATGAAGATAGCATTGGAAGACTGTAATGAATTCAGACTAATGACAGAACAGAACCATGACATGAAAATGTGGCATGAATAGTAGTGAAACGACTGTACAATTTTAAAATTGTAACATTGCAGAATGAACAATGAAAAGTAAAAATACTATGATTGAGTTGGTGTACAGAGGCAAAATTGGGTAAATGTGCAAATACTTATTTATATCTAACTGTATATTAATGTGCTCATTTTAATAATGTAAACTGAATTATTGTTTCTTACATGGAAACATGCATGTGGATGTGCCACATAAACAGATTAAAGAACATGCGTAATAACTGATATGGTGATAGTGTTAAGTGATATGGACAATGTCAGCACATTAAGTTCAGACTTTGCACTTTCCTGGATCTTGGTAACATGAAGTGATGCAGGTCTTATTAAGTTCAAGAAAGAGAAAAAATGCTTTCACCATGAAAGAAAAACATAGTGGCTCTAAGGCATGTTAAGCTGTAGTCTATGCTTACTGTCTAACTTTTTGTATATCTGTAACATTCAGAAATGGGCTTGTCTCAAACCACTGAGGTAATTGAGATTAGTTAATCATATTATGGGATCTACAGTATATTTTACATTTCTGCCATTCAGCAGACACACTTGAATTTTTATTTCGATTTATAAAACTGAGCACTTGAGAGTTAAGGGTCTTGCTCAGGGGGCTCAGGGATTTGAAATCATAACCTTCTGATCAGTAGTAAAACACCTTAACCACTAGGCTTTTCTATCCCTTGTAGTCATGTGATTCTTAAAAAAAAAGACATTAGTATTGCATCTTCCTGCAAACATCTGCATCTTGTTCTACTGCCATGATGACACTCAGAATGCAAAGGCAAGCAAAAAACACTAATCTTTTTATAATTTTAAATCATTTAAAAAGTCTCAATATATATAAAAGACAGTGGCAAAAGTCCGCAGCTCAAAGGTGGCTAGGCAGTGGAAAAAACATTAAATTACTGGTTATGCTCTTCCATGTGACTTCTTAACACTTTGTTAATAATGACAATTGGTGTCAGGCAGAGAGCATGTTATTCATTTCAGGTCTCTGTGTGTTTGTTTCCATGAATCAAGCATAACGGCTCTGCTGGTAATCCATATCTTTGTCCTTGCAATCCCCACTCAGGGCTTTACTGAAGTCAGGTGCATTCCTGGTGGTAGGGGACATGAGAGAAAACAGTAATTATAATGTTTTCCATTTTTTATGGGTCTAGGCTCAATAATAAGAGGTATATCCCTAGCCCATGTACTTAGCACAGGAGAAAAGACCACATGAGACTCTCAGTGAGAAAGAAAGTCAGAAAGAGAGGCAGGGAGGATTGGGGGTGTAACAAAGCAGAAAAAGAAGAGAGACATAAAAGAGTAGGAGCTGAAGGAGGTCAGGCCCATCACATGCTTAGTGCTGCCTTCAAAGATGGCTGGGACAGGTGGCAGCTCCAGACAATCTCACTCCGCAGAGCAGCATCCTCTCAGGAGGAGATAAGGGATCCCTTCGTCCACCCCCTTCCCCCAGCCATGCTGTGTCTCCTCTGTCTCTCCTGCTCAGTGCTGTGCTGTACTGACTCCTTTGAAGTGTGTGGAGTGAAAGCTTGGCTGGGTTTGAGACTCAGGCAAGAGTTCGACGTTCTGTGCTCTCTGAGGTACCTGCACTCTCTGCGCTCATTATGGCAGTAGGACTGGATTAATCAGTTTTAAGCTTTGCACACACACACACACACACACACACACACACACACACACACACACACACACACACACATACATGCAGACACACACACACACACACATATGTATACACACTTCCTGAACACACATTAACTCATAATCCACGAACACACACCTGTCTGAGCAAATCACACTTGGGTAGGAGAGAAAAAGAGAGAAAAATTGGCGTGACAGTACTTTTTCTCTGTTGTGGGCCTCAGATTGAAGTTTTTGCTGTCTGTTGCTGCTGTGTTCACTCTTCCATTCATAATTGGTTTAGCTCTTGCTTCTCTCCCATGATTTTTTTGCCCTCTAGAAACCTTTATAGAAGCCCTTCATATGGCACCCCCGCTAAATCTACTTGTAAGAGTGTCAGAGATTGTTTAAGATTTAAGATATACGTAACCTCACAATCACTGACCTTCTCACACTTCATAACATTAAAAACAGTCTCAGAAATTAGCAACTTATATTGGCTAATGGCTGTAGTTGCTAATCTTGTTTATTGGACAGTCCAGTCCATTTTTTCTGCCTGGATGCATGTTTTTTCGTATGGTGAATGATAGACCTCTCAAAGGAACAAAGCTATGTAACCAGTAATCAGTTATTGGAACATAAATAACAAAACAAACTTAAACATATCAATGCCAGTTAGGAATAAATTGGTGCCCGTGTTATTTGTGAATATTGTAAACAAACTACTAATAAATAAAGTTATATATATAAAGTTATATTTGATTATTTGCATAAATTTCAATTACTATATTTCTGAATTTATAGCTTGCTAGCTGCCACTTCTTTTTCTATCAGCTTACACATGCTTGTATGAAATTACCTCATTTTATAAAAGTATTTTAAGTCTTTTGATGTTTATACTTGGGGGGCACGGTGGCTTAGTGGTTAGCACGTTCGCCTCACACCTCCAGGGTCGGGGTTCGAGTCCCGCCTCCACCTTGTGTGTGTGGAGTTTGCATGTTCTCCCCGTGCCTCGGGGGTTTCCTCCGGGTACTCCGGTTTCCTCCCCCGGTCCAAAGACATGCATGGTAGGTTGATTGGCATCTCTGGAAAATTGTCCCTAGTGTGTGATTGTGTGAGTGAATGAGAGTGTGTGTGTGCCCTGCGATGGGTTGGCACTCCGTCCAGGGTGTATCCTGCCTTGATGCCCGATGACGCCTGAGATAGTGTCAGTATCGGATAACTACTACTGAGGTAGTTCGGATAAGCGGTAGAAGATGAATGAATGAATGAATGTTTATACTTATGAGGAGAGACTGACAATTAAGCAAGAGGATAGACTGACAACCAAGATTTTAATCCAAAATATGGGAGCAAAAAAGGTCCTTATAGCTGTCTTGGGCTAGTAAAAAAATTTGGCTGTGATTATCTTAATTGTAGATTATTGATATTGTGTTGCATCTGACATGCATATTCCTGTGAATATGAGCTGTTACTGTTGCTACAGAACTAATGAATATGTTCATTTGTATATCTACTAAATTTCATATATAAATCTGCAAAAACACCCCAGTCCTTTCCTCAAACATGCTTGACAGGTGGCATTAAGGGCTTCTCCAGCATATTTTTATATGCTCCTGTCTCACAATTTTGTTGTTATGTTTCTCATTTGTATTTCAAATTACACACTGATGTCGGCTTGCACTTGGGCCTCCCACTTTCCTTTCTAGCTAGTTTGTGCTGTTCCTTGTAGAGAGTAGTACATACCATTGTATGAAATATTCAGTTTGTTGGCAATTTGTTCTTTGGAATAGCATTCCTTAATTAGAACAAGAATTGGCCAAGTTTATTGCTTCTTTAATCAGCACAACAATTTTCAGCTGTGCTAACATAATTGCAAAAGGGTTTTCTAATGACAAATTAGCCTTCTAACATGATAAACCTTGATTAGCTAATAATCGGAATCAGAATCAGAATACTTTATTAATCCCCAGGTTGAAATTGGGTTCGTTACCACAGCTTCAAGTCACCAAAATAAGAATACAAAAATACAGACTTACATACACTAAGATAATGTATACAAAAAAATATAGAAGTAAAACTAGGATTTAAAGAACTATACAGGTGAAAGTATATTATTGCACAGTGAGATATGTTGTACAGAGCAATTATAAAGTAAAATGGACACAGGTAGGAAGGATTTTCTGGTTGAATGAGTCTGCAACAGAACGCACTCCTGTATTTGTCCAGGACATCATGGACGGTGGAAGATTGTTCAGTCTGTTGGCATCAGTTACCCAGCATGCAACAGCAAAAGAAGATTAAAAAAAAAAGCAAAAAGGCTACAACAGACATCATCAGCATCGTCCTGTCCTCAGAAAGTAAAGGCGGCTCTGGCCCTTCTAGTAGATGGCTTCAGAGTTTTTAGTACAGTCAAGTTTATTACAATGTGAACTCCTAGGTATATGTAATCCACCACCATGTCCACAGAGACCCCATGTGATGGAAACAGTGGTCATAGGTGCCTTAGTCCTCCTCAGTTCGACCACTAGTTTCTTTTTTTGTCACATTGAGCTGTAGATGGTTCACACAAAGTTATCCACTGTTGTCCTGTACTCAGTCTCCTTACCACTGCTGATGCTCCAATAATAACAGCCTGTTATTGGAAAACAGGATGGTTGGTGAAAATAACCCTCTTTCAACCTATATAGATATTGCATTAAAAATCACAAATGTCTGTTATATTATTTGGAAAATAGTGTGGGCCTTTCTTTCAAAATTAAGTAGCCCAAAAATTTTGATTGGATAGACACAGGCAGTATATAACACCTCAACCAATCTTACATCAGCTCTACAATACATAAAACAATAGTTTTCTCATGCACTGCATGTGAACAAGTGAGAGACCACTCCTATTAGAATAGAAATGTTTCATCATAGGATAAAAGACAGCAGTCAGAATAACACTGTATTGATTTGCATTGACTTTCCATTTCTGTGAACAAGTAAACACAACTGATGCCAGCATCTCCACACCTTTGTTTTTATATTTACTTCTCTGTCTGTACATTCCTCTGCAGGAATAATTTTATTAGTAAGTAGCCAAGAACCTTTTGTGTTTAAGCCCTACACTAAACTTCAGTTCAGTGTTTTTCAATTAAATTTATTTGTATAGCGATTTTAACAATTCACATTGTCTCAAAGCAGCTTTACAGAAGTATAGAAAGAGAATTAAACAATAAGTTCAAAGTTACTATATTTCTTAAACATCTATCCCTATCCCTAATAACCAAGCCAGAGGCGACAATGGCAATGAAAATCTCACTGAGATGAAAGAGTAAGAAAATGCTTATTAAATGCAATTGATTTCAATGAGAACATTGGTTCCACTTGATGGAAAAGAGACATTATCAACAAATCATTGTCACAAATTGCTTTTGTACATTCAATATGATTTGATCGCATACTGTATTTGTGCTGAATAAAATTGAAGACAAGTTCACCTAAGCTGAGAATCCAGACCACAATGCCAGTGTATTGCAACAGACACATGTTGCACTATTCTACATGACTGACCACATATTAATTTTTTTCTACTGTTTAAAATCTGTATATTTTAAATGGAATGCATCCCTAGCCAGCATTAGTTATCAATTTCTGCCACCAAATTTGATTTTAGTAAACCCTGATACATTATCAGTTCATCATGATTGCCAGTAACAAATTCAAAAAATGTCAAATGTTCATAGAAACCATTTTACTTGATGTAAAATAGGTAAAAATGGTAAACTGAGAGTGAACGAGAGATAAAATGAAAGTGAGAGGCAAGAGCAAGAGTTAAGAGTGAGACAAATGGCTTGGGTTAGGTAAAGGTCTTAATTTGCCCTGAGGTGTTGACCCCTGTCTGCTTTGGTGACCTGGCTATAATTAAACTGATTGCTTTGATACTGAGTCACCTCCTATGTGCCCCCACACTCCCCCCCTCCCCCATTGTCTGTCTCTTGTGATCTCAATCAATATATCAAGTTTCATTTATTTTCAGAGCAATTTATTTTCAGAGCTTTTTTCCAGATTTACTTTTTAGGTTATACACAGGTATAGTTTACATTTATATTAATAATATTAATATAAGTAAATTCATTGTATTAATGTTATGATTGCTATTACATAAACACATACTGCAACCCAGAATAAAAGAGTAGAAACCTATTTAAATTTCAGGTACAATTTATGGACTAATTATAAGGATAGCATAAATAATTTGTTTCGTTCCTCTGTAATTAAGCAAAACACTCACAATTGAGCAATGAGCGTTTACATGCAGGAACAGCTGGAGCCTTGATTTTGAGCAAACACTGATTCAACATTGTCTTTTGCTGTTATTTAGCTCCTTGGCTCCTCACTCATCAGCTCAGCTGAGACTCCGATTCTTCAATAGTGAGATCATAAACAAGGAGATTAGTGGTATACTGTAATATAATCTGGCAGTGTGCAAACACATACACACATTTCTTTTGAATCATGTTTTCATGTTTATAACTCACATGATTAGTTACTCCTGCTACTTCCACTTTCTGTGCTGAATTAAAATGCCTTTATTTTTACTTTTTCTGACTGCTATACTAGAAAATGAATGCAGATCATCTAATTTTAAGTGTCAGTAGTACTGATGCTATATGTTTTATGTTCTACCAACTGCTGAAAAGTTGTGCTAAAAAACTTGCATTGTTTTTCTATTTCTCAATTACATTCTGATTTATTGGTGAGAGTACATTTAATTGTAGGATCCCAAAAGAGCATCATTAATGAAATTTTATAACAGAGACCTTCATGTTTCAGGGCATGATGTTATTACCTGCTTGGGGCTGTAGCTCCCACTTAATAATTATGATCATACCCTGCCTTTCTTTCCTCCAAAATAAACCCAGTTTGTGTTATTAGAAAGTAATAGTCTGGTCAAAGTTTGCCTTTAATTACCCCATCATTAAAACTAATTTATAAACCCATCTTAATGAGCAGCATTTAAAATAATGACAGGGAATTATTAGAACTGCTTAGTTTTGAAAAATGTAAGAGAGAGAGTTAAAAAAGTGCAAAACTGTTAACAATAGATATGAACATGATTAAAAGTAACTTTGGAAATCTCACATCTGTGCTTGCTGGGTGTTTTGATTTGGTATTATTGGAGAATTGTCTGAAATTGTCTATAATGTTCGGGTGTAAATTGTTTTCAGAGGTTTATCATTGCTTACCATTATAAGGAAGGATGACAATGCTTTGTTTCTGAACAGATGCTTTGTTAGGCCATACAGATACAATAAAAAAAAAACTGAAATTCCACACAGACAACAACCAGAGCTCAGGTTTAAACCATGCAACCCTGCAAGGCATCAGTGCTACCTACAGCACCACTATACTGCCCAGTACACTTATTGCTCTTATATCTTTCCCATAACACTCAATGGATATGAGACATATTGTTTTGCCTGGGGAGGAAACTGCATAGCATAGTTTTAACTGACATCTGTGCTAAATTCCTCCCATACCTCTTACAGCTCTTTGTCACTTCTCTAAGCACACACAAATAAAACAGCAAGCCTCAGACAATGGACAATTTACTCCTTTAGTGACTAGAGCTTAAGCATATCAACCCCTCTGGAGGATCTTAGATGGATGGCTGGATCAAATCCTTTTTTTCTTTTGTCACCTTATTTCCTTATTTTCATTTCACCCTTTTTCAGTTGCAGACTGATGCAGTGTATCTCTAGTGGCGTTAGCTATCTAGCTCACTAATAGATCAAGTGTATGTGTGCAAGAGCTGGAGAAACTGATACGCATACTAAATATAGAATTTAGATGTGCATATCACAGAGATATACAGTATATATGATAGTTAAGGAAGAGAAGAATAAAGATGTTGGCCAATAATGTAAAAACTAAGCAAGAAATGAGGATTACTGTACAGTATATAAGCATGGGAATGCATGAGTAAAAGAAAGGAGAAGGAGAGAAGTGCCTTGGAAGAAAGTGCTTTTAAATTAACTGATGATTAGGAAAACAAAAAAAACAAACAAAAAAATAATAATATATATGCGCTCAGTGATGAGATGAGTGAGTAATAACACACAAGTAGTCTTTAAACTGAGAAAAGACATACCAGAAAATGCACAAAAGCCATTGGTTTCAGCCTTTACATACCAAAAAACTCAAAGACACAAGAACTCATGAACATGATTTTGATCTTGTTGAGTTTTAGTGTCTCAAGGCCCATCTTTGAAAATAAGCACTCCAATCCTGCAGTTTCAGCAGTGCAGCAACTAACTGAATGTCACATGAAATAAAAACAGAAGTGGCCCTAATGAGGGATGAGGAATGAGGGAAAGCAGTTCTTAATAAGTGAGAGGAGCCCATGAGGAAACATATTGCTGATTCTTGCAGTGACTGTAGAACAGGGTTTAAACAAACGATATACATGGAAAAGACATATACAGTACACTTTTACACTGCACAGCAAAGTAGAGAAACAAATGTACAAAAACATTTAGCTGTTATATACTATTTTGTAGTTCAAACACAATCATCCCAAGTTGTTACTTGAATAAAAAACTTTATTAAAAATAAATAAATGAATAAATAAAAAGGTAATATCCATTATGTAGACAGCATAGAATTCCAGTGTGCGGCATGAAAGGTTTAAAGCTAAAAATCTACTATTTGAAGTCATGTTCATTATTTTATTTTAACCACAATATAATGCTGGTAAACAATAACAATTACAATGTCCAAATATGCTTCCTTGCCAGTCTATAACTGTTCCCGAAGGTACTAATTCAGTCAAAGTTTCACAGAATTTGTCTGAACATGGCTGAAATTTACAAGTTTAATGTTGTGTGTTTGTGAATATGAATTTATTAAACAATAAGATTTGCATGAAAATAGACTCTGATACATGTTTAATTCTTCAGCGCCAGCTAAGTTCTTCCCTGGATTCCACAATCCTGTGCCAGTGGACGAAAGACACACAGAGGGACGATACATCTATGATCCCTCTCCTTTGCCACCAATCCATGTGTGAGTAACAATAAGACACAAAGATGCACACTAGCTGTATCAGAGCCTTTATGACACCACTATTCTCTATGTTCTCTATGCAAATGGGTTCTGCTATGTCTTCCACTATACCAGCATTTTGCCAGTTTATTCAGTCAGTACATGCTGAGTGCCAGCATTTGCATTTAATGCCTTTTAATCACCTGACATTTTGAACACTTCAAAAACATTGCCAACAGCATTTTTCAGCCTTCACTGAACCATATTTAACCACGTGATTTTTTAGTTGCACAGAAGTCTGTTTTTGTGCCCTGTTTCAGCATCCCCCTACATGTCCTGATAATTTGCATAATGTGATGGTACTTTTTGTCCACACTGAGTGAAAAAAATAAACTATGGTTTGCCTTTACCAAGTGTCATAAATGCTGGAAGATTAAGAAAATATATAATGCAGCAACTTATAATCAAAAATGAAAAGGCTCCTGGAGGGAGCTTTGCACTGGAGGTCATGCTATCAGCCCCTGGATGGAGATATGCTCTGGAGGCCACCATGTCGGCCTCTTCATGGAATTGGATATCAATGACATCTGTGGCTCAGGAGAGGAGGCTGCCATACATAAATCACAAAGAAAAAGGCAGAGTCAAGACATAAACCAAAACAAAATACACATACATGGTAACATAACCAAAGCAAGGACAAGAAAACACGGAACAAAGCTTATATAAGCGCTGTAGACTTGCAGCCTGCTACATGTACTGAGCAGCTCACCACGCAACATTCGACATAAGGAGAAAATTCCTGACAAGAAGCCAGAAACCTTGAACCTTAAAAATCTACAATGTACAACAACATGCAATGTATAACAAATTTATAATTTGGTTTATTTTTACTTTTTGGTTTATATACAGTAGTCATTATTTTTCTTAGCCTTTTGCACCACAAATCAGATATTTTGCAAAAGAAACCTTATCCGATGTAAGGAATAAACATGATAAGGGATGCTGTTATAGGAAATACAAAGCCGATTCCAAAAAAGTTAGGACACTGTACAAATTGTGAATAAAAAATGGAATGCAATAATTTACAAATCTCAAACTTATATTTTATTCATAATAGAATAAAGATAATATCAAATGTTGAAAGTGAGACATTTTGAAATGTCATGCCAAATATCGGCTCATTTTGGATTTCATAAGAGCTACACATTCCAAAAAAGTTGGGACAGGTAGCAATAAGAGGCCGAAAAAAGTTAAATGTACATATAAGGAACAGCTGGAGGACCAATTTGCAACTTATTAGGTCAATTGGCAACATGATTGGGTATAAAAAGAGCCTCTCTGGGTGGCAGTGTCTCTCAGAAGTCAAGATGGGCAGAGGATCACCAATTCCCACAATGCTGCGGTGAAAAATAGTGGAGCAATATCAGAAAGGAGTTTCTCAGAGAGAAATTGCAAAAAGTCTCTGTGCGTAAGGGTCAAAGCATGAAAACCATACTGGATGCCCATGATCTTCGGGCCCTTAGATGGCACTGCATCACATACAGGAATGCTACTGTAATAATCAAAACATGGGCTCAGGAATACTTCCAGAAAACATTGTCAGTGAACACAATCCACCGTGCCATTCGCTGTTGCTGGCTAAAACTCTATAGGTCAAAAAAGAAGCCATATCTAAACATGATCTAGAAGCACCAACGTTTTCTCTGGGCCAAGGCTCATTTAAAATGGACTGTGGCCAGACAATCAAAATTTGAAGTTTTTTTGGCAAACTGGGATGCCATGTCATCCGGACTAAAGAGGACAAGCACAACCCAAGTTGTTATCGGCACTCAGTTCAGAAGCCTGCATCTCTGATGGTATGGGGTTGCATGAGTGCGTGTCACATGGGCAGCTATCACATCTGAAAAGGCACCATCAATGCTGAAAGGTATATCCAAGTTCTAGAACATCATATGCTCCCATCCAGACGTCGTCTCTTTCAGAGAAGACCTTGCATTTTCCAACATGACAATGCCAGACCACATACTGCATCAGTTACAACATCATGGCTGTGTAGAAAACATTTGGCGCATCATAAAGAAGACCTAAGGCAGTTGAGCAACTAGAAGCCTGTATTAGACAAGAATGCGACAACATTCCTATTCCTAAACTTGTACAACTTGTCTCCTCAGTAGCCAGATATTTGCAGACTGTTTTAAAAAGAAGAGGTGATGCCACACAGTGGTAAACATGGCCTTGTCCCAACTTTTTTGAGATGTGTTGATGCCATAAAATTTAAAATCAACGTATTTTTCCCTTAAAATGATACATTTTCTCAGTTTAGACATTTGATGTCATCTATGTTGTATAACCCCTCTGATCAAACTTAAATCAAAGCTAGCTATATATCTGAATTTGGGGGGATTTCACATAAGTGATGATCCAGACCACTCAGTAAAATAAGGCAGCCAGAAAACAAATCTCTTTGCTTAGAGTTATTTATATGAAACTCTCACCTACTTTTACCCTCATTACGTATGATACCTCAGTGATATTCAGCATTACAATGTTACACAAATCATTGAACAACATTCCAACTGAAAAACAAAAACAAATAGCCTTATCTGGGTAGGTGTCCGTATTGTGTTGAGTCTTCAGAATGCTTTACAGCATCTCCATCGCCATCTCCTCAAATAAAGATAACTGCATTCATCCAGTCACCGTTTTAATCCATTGTCCGTATTACGCTTTAAGCATGCAATGGGGCTGACACAAAAGGCCCTTCTATAAATACAAAATGAACTCAATTACAAGTTTGTATTCATTAATAGTACATAAACAGTGCCAGAAATATAGTCTTTCATATAAAGTCAAAGCATAACAGTAGAAATACTCACAATGGCAATAGAAACAACAGTTTCACATCAAGAGGCCATTCACTGAAGCTAGCACAAACCCTGGTAAACCACAAACTCAGGTGGAAGCCATTTTCCTTTCTTCTACAAGTGTACTACCTTATATACCTTCAACACCCTGAAGGTTGCCCCCTATAGGTAAGGAATGGAACAACTAGTAGCAGGCTAGACCTGTTACAGTTGTATTCTGAATAAAATACTTAAATTTGAAACTTCCACATCATTGCATTCTGTTTTTATTCACAATTTCTACAGTGTCCCAACTTTTTTGGAATTGGGTTTGTAAAAACTAATCAGCTGTTGGGTGGTGTGATGCAACCAGACACAAAACACTAATATTATTACCACAAAGTTAATTGTCCTTTACTTTTTTACTTTTGCTCTACAACAATTTCCCAACTACAGCATTTTTATTCAACAAAATTAGGAAATGATAACTTGTTGAAATAAGAGTTTCTATTATAGAAGTGCTATTGTATAGAATATAAATAAATAGTTAATGAGAGAGAAAGTCATGGCCTAATGGTTAGAGAGTCTGACTCCTAACCCTAAGGTTGTGGGTTCGAGTTTCGGGCCGGCCACGACTGAGATGCACTTGAGCAGGCACTTGAGCAAGGCACCAAACCCCCCCAGAGTCTGACTCCTAACCCTAAGGTTGTGGGTTTGAGTCTCGGGCCGGCCACGACTGAGGTGCACTTGAGCACCGAACCCCCCAACTGCTCCCTGGGCGCCGCAGCATAAATGGCTGCCCACTGCTCCGGGTGTGTGTTCACGGTGTGTGTGCACTTTGGATGGGTTAAACGCAGAGAACAAATTCTGAGTATGGGTCACCATACTTAGCCATATGTATGTCATGTCACGTCACTAAAATCAGTGTTCTTTGCAGTTTTGTTATTTATTTATTTATTTATTTATTTATTTATTACAGGGACAATGCATATTAATAAACATTTCTGTCAATATGCCAGAGTTAGCCAGATGGCTATTTTTCACCTGTAGTCCCTAGACAGATGAATAGTCACCCTAAAAAAGATAAAAGTAAATTAAAGTACATATTGAAATAATAATAAAGCTACAATACATTTAATAAAAGTACTACTGTAAGTATTAGCTATGATGTAAATTAGAAACACAAGACGCCAGCAATCAAACAAACATCAGACAAACACATGAACACACACACAATAAACAAAAAACCATCAGGGGGCAACACGAGCATGTCAAAAACTAAGCTAATGTTGACAGCTCTGGTTAATAACGAACCACTTCTTTAACTGGATCTTAAATGTACTATACGTGTTCAGGTTTCTGATGTTTATATTGGTAAGGTTCCACTGAGTAGCAGCTCGAACAGAAAAAGCGGTTTGGCCAAATACACTTTTCCTAAAGGGAATGATGCAATCTCCCCTCACTGCACCTCTGGTTCTACGATGATCAGCTATTCGGATGTTGACAAACTGATGGAGGGGAGGGGATGATAAACCATGAATAATTTAATAAACAAGACATAGATTTGAGAATTTTACCATGTTTTCCCAGTTGGGTAATCTATATTTTTGTAATATTGGACAATAATGAGAAATGTTTGATTTCTTATCCAGAATTTTTACAGTTCGTTTGTAAAGTGATTGAAGTGGTTTCAGAGTTGTAACACTAGCCTGTGACCAAACGGGCAAACAGTAAAGAGTGCATGTACATTCTTGCTGCCTGTGTAGACATTTGATGGCGAATGTGTCTGAAGTTACTGAGGTTGAATTTGATTATATTACAGACCTTTTTTACATGCGATTTAAAAGACAACTTTGAATCAATTAAAATCCCCAAATATTTGTACTCTGACACAATCTGTAGCCTTTCCCCTGACACAAAAACATCTGGCTCAACACTGAACTTATTGTTGGACTACTGTTTTTGATGTATTTAACTGCAGGCAAGAATGTTTCAACCAATCTGTAATATTAACCATAGAGTTAGTGATTTTCGCAGCTACCTGAGAAATATTACTACCATGAACATAGACTACAGTGTCATCAGCATACATTTGCACAGAAACATCTGGACAGACAGACGGTAGGTCATTTATATAAAGTGAGAACAACAAAGGTCCTAAAATTGATCTTTGAGGAAGACCGGTAGATAGACTGAGAGCCGCTGATTTAAATGACTGGACTCTGACATGTTGGGAACGGTCAGTGAGGTAAGAATCAATCCATTTAATAGCATTTGAGGAAAAATTAAAACTGCATAATTTTGTCAGCAAGACTTTATGATTGACAGTGTCGAAAGCCTTCTTAAGATCCAGGAACACAGCTCCAACCACCCCACCTCGATCCAACAACGCTCTAATATTTTCAGTAAAGAAGCAAGTAGCAGTTTCGGTTGAATAATTGGCTCTAAAGCCAAACTGCATAGAGTGGAGAGCATAGGGTGTGGTATTTAGATGGTTAATAATTTGTTTTGCTATCAGTTTCTCTGCAATCTTAGACACAGTAGGCAAAATGCTGATAGGTCTGTAATTTAACATAGAATGAGGGTCTCCACTTTTGAAAATGGGAACAATAACCGCTGATTTCCACACACTTGGGAACATATTTTGTGAAATTGATAAATTGATCATTTTGGTAATGGGGCATGTGACTGTTGTACTAAGCTCCTTGAGCATCATTATATCCATACCAAAAATATCTTTACAGCTAGATGGTCTAAGTGATTTAATGATCTGTGATACCTCTGATTCTGTGATGGTTATTAAACTGAAAACGGATTGACTTGTGTCTACTGGTAGAGCGTATGTGTTCTTAGGAGTAAAACAGCTTGCTATATTAGCCACAGAATCAATAAAATAGTGATTGAATGCCTCCGCATTCCGTTATCAAAGGAATATGACATAAACAGCAAACTGCTTAATATAGTGACTGCCATTTTGCAAATCTTTGTGCACAAATGTGACATATGGAATTGCACATTCGTCCAACTCTTCCACAGTTTGGAAGAAATTATTCTATGTTGACTCAAACTTGCAATTATGATGAGACCAAAACTATATTTGAATACAAGTATTTGGTCAGATTGTGAAAAAATAGGCCCTGGTGCTTTAATAAACTATATTCATTTTTGTAAACTGTATACATTGGTTTAGTGTTGCCTTGTATTTGTGATTTTACTGTGCATCTGTGTATTTTCCCTCTGCTCAGTTCAACAGAGAGAATTGATCATCAAACTGTGGTTTACAAATTGGTTGAGGCAGCTACTGTACTTGGTCCATGTTATCCATGTTTAATATTTTTTATCATTATATTTTTTACTGTCTCTATTCTCTCTTCCATATAGAGTCTAGAGTCATATCTCTCCTGTGCAGTAATGCTGTTAACAGTAATGAATTTTTCTGTCATCTCTACACTCTCACCCCATGGGCTAAATAGCAGTTTGAACAGAGACACAGAGAAAGAGAGCGAGCAAGAGAAAGAAAGGCAATAGGAACATGATTGATGTCCTGTTTCAGCATGAACAAAATGGCAAATATAATTTAGCATTTAGCTTGTGTGGAGATAATGGGTCAACATGCGCCTCAAACAAGACTCAGACACTCAATTTGCCATGCTTTATCAAGCAGTAGGGAGGAGGAGAGAGTCACAGTACAGGTTAGAGAGAAGGAGAGAGAGAAAGAGACACACAGAGAGAGAGAGAGAGAGAGAGAGAGAGAGAGAGAGAGAGAGAGAGAGAGCACAGGAGATGGAATGGGTGAATTAAATTAAAGGTGAAGTTGTGTACCTTTCCTACTTTATATGCAATGCATGCTTGACTTGCCACACCTGTATTTAAGTGGTCAGGCGGTACCTGCTAAACAATGTATGAAATATACCTTAGCCAGTATGCTAAGTACGCTGCTGATGCTATGGGAACACTATATTGAGGAAGTTGTGTCTGAAGCTGATGTGTGCACGCATGCCAATTTTATGGCTCGAAGAGAATACATGCCAAAGATTACTCTAGTTTCTTTGTCTTCAGAAAGCACACTGTGTTGTGTTCGTGTCAATTAATTGTCCTGTCTGTCAAGACTAGGAAAAAAAATATATATTTTGGTGTGTGCTTTCTTGCCCATTCTATATTGCAGAGGATGACACACACTCTCCTCACATTGTTTGCTTGTGAGAGGATCACATCTGGTCAGCTCTCAAGGGAGCTGGCTGCATGTATTGGGAGAGGTTTACTCTAAACTATAGACTTCTGCCCCGTGTGTCTGAGTGTGTCCTAGATACCATAAAAAAAAAGGTTACAGGATCCAGTTTGCCTACCTCCATTCTCCATTTCAGGGTATGTTGCTCACTGTTGTCAGCAAACCCCAAACCACGTTCCACCAAGTGGAAATTTTCTTGCTTTTGAGCAAAGTGTAATCTATAGGCTTCAAGTTGAAACAAACTGTGTGCTGTCTCCTTCTCAGAGAACCACCTTCTTGGGGGTAGTTTGTGATTCCACTACATTTACATTTACATTTACAGCATTTGGCAGAAGCCCTTATGCAGAGCGACGTACATAAGTGCTTAAACCTCGCTCATTGGATACATTAATGCTGGCTCACTAGGTTACATACTTAAGATACCATGAGTTTAAAACATTGTTCAAAGTTACAATGAAAAAGTTTCTACATTTTTATTTTTTAATTTTTATAAATGCAGAAGATCGGGAAAGAAGTGCTAGTTGAAGTGTTTCTTGAATAAGTAGGTCTTAACCCGCCATTTGAAAATAGCCAGTGACTCAGCTGTCTGGACCCCTAGGGGAAGTTCATTCCACCACCTTAGTGAAAGAACAGAAAAGAGGCTTGTTGTATATGCTTGCCTCTTACTGTGAGAGATGGTGGAATCAGTCAAGCAGTGCTGGTAGATCGGAGGGTGTGGGGTGCAGTGCGAGGAGTGATGAGGGATTTGAGGTAAGAGGGAGCTGGTCCGTTTTTGATTTTGTAGGCCAGCATCAGTGTTTTGAATCTGATGCGTGCAGCTACCGGAAGCCAGTGGAGGGATCGCAGCAGTGGGGTGGTATGCGAGAACTTAGGCAGGTTGAAAACAAACCGTGCAGCTGCATTTTGAATCATTTGCAGAGGACGGTTTGCGTTCATAGGTAATGCGTTCACTATGATGCAGGCATGTCTTTCTACTGCTTGGGTAGCTTCCATCCTGTTAGCAGTAAAAGCTGTTTTACCTAAGTCAAAGCCTCTCTGTTGCCAAGACACAGAGACAGCCATTTCAGCTCTGGTTTGGGGTGCAGGCTTTCATCCCTGCAAAGATTGCCTCAGGTAATAAGGGTTAAGTACAATGAGATGTGTACCCTTCTTGTGTTGAAAAGCCCCCACTCTATGGGTGTGTCATCACCAAATGAGGGCCATGTTTCTAAGCACTTTCACCCACACCTCGGGGGCTACCATATGCTAGTGTACACAGACAGCCCTACTGTAGTTTCCTATATCAACCTTACTATCAAACTTTATATCAACCTTTCTATCAAATCAGGATGCATACTTTCTGTTGAGGCAAGTGCTGAGGTCCGGGGATTGGAGTCTCCACCCACAGGTGTAGGAGCACATTAGGCAGATTTTTGAGTGGGCAGAAGTGGATTTGTTCACCTCCAAAGAGTCCACCTACTGTACAGATGTGGCCTGTATGCCTTTCCCACGGTAGGTCTGCTCCTAGATGTCCAAGCCAGAGTGTGCCACGATCAATCTATAACGATCTAGTGGCTGCTTGTTTGCCTGCTCAAGTTTGCTTTGTGGGCTCCCTTATAGACGGCACTCTGTGAAAGTTTCCTGTCAGGTAATATCTCCTCTCTCAGGTGCAGGGGGCAATCCTATGCCCCCACCCCAAGATGTGGAAACTCTGGGTCTGTCCCATGAGGGGGACCAGTTCCTAGAGGCAGGTCTCTCATTTGAGGTAGTAGAGACTTTGTTGAATGCTAGGGCTCCCTCCACTAGAAAGCTACACATTCTTAAGTGGAGGCTTTTACACCTGTGGTGCGATCGGCATTGTCAGGACCCAATTCACTGCCTGGTTGGTACAGTACTAGAATTTCTGCAGTCTCGCCTTTCTCAGAACCTGTCCCCCTCTATTTTAAAAGTCAAGTTTCAATACCTGGTCTATTGTTTTCTGCATGATAGGCAGTTGAGGACCTCCATGCTGACTTTCCTGGGACCTCTTGGTCTTGGAGAAACTGCTGTAAGATCTTTGAGCCCATGGATTCAGCCTCTGAGAAGTTTCTGACCCTAAACACGACTCTGTTCTTCACCTTCCTCATAAGGATAGGAGCTCTTCAGGCTCTACCACCATCCCCGCCTGCTTAGAATTTGCCCCTGGCATGTCCAAGACTATCCTGCACCACGGGGAAGAATATGCTGTAGGGTCCCAGGATCTTCAGGGCTAATCGATGTTCTGTTCCCTGTTTGCTTGTGCTCTTTCATGGCCTCTGGGACAGAGATTGAATGGCATGTGGTGGTGTAGGTATAGCATTCCCATACCATTAGCCTTGACACAACGTCAACTTTCCCCAAAATGGAAATACTCCGTCATACGTATGTAACATATAACTCATTCCTTTCTCAGGGAACCGGGTTATAAACATTATCTGGTGTAGTTTGCTACAAATTCTGTCTTGTTAGAAGCCTGTACAAAAAGTATGTAAAGTTTTACATTTTGCAACATTTTTGCCTCACCTCTTGTGTAAAAACACAATGCAGAAAGCTAGTATACAGTACATTGGTAGCTAAATGCAGGTTTTAAAATGCCCATTAAAAGAGTTGGCCATTCCATGACGCTAGTGGATCACCAGTAAGTGATGTACTGTATACTCTGCCCTAATACTTTCTCACTTACATATTTAACTTACCATGTCTGGAAAGCCATTTTGCAAAAAGACATAATTTTCAACCTTTGTGCATTTGAGTTATAAATTGTAAACAAAACATAGATAAACATAAATAGAAAAACTAAACATAGAACACAGAGATGTCTGCTAGTTAGTGTTAGATCACCTCCATTTAACCAACTGCAACCTACAAGCTATTTTGGGGATGCCCCAAGACTCTTGAGCTTTAAAATGGGCTTGAAATAACTTTTGTCACATTCACAGTCACCAGACATTTAATCATGCACACATATTCCCAAACACACCCCACATACCTGTTAAAAAGAAACTTTCATTCCTCCTCTGCTTGCGAAGTAATGCTCAGTGTTTTTATAACTTTCCAAGCCTTTTCTCTGGGTTTTGCTCTTTGATTTTTCCAATAGTGAGCCTTTTATAGATTCAGATCATGTGGTGTTTGCCTATTTTTGACCGTGATTTGTAATTTGGACCTTAGGTTCATCTTCTTGTGTTTATCAACATCGTTTTTGACAGTAAACTAAAAATAAAAATGAATTTCACTTTCAATGTATGATCCAAAGCATACATTTATATCAGTGTGCTTCAACTAAAAGAATATTAATGATTTTTTAATAATGTAGACATAGCCAAGACCTGAATCCAAATAAAAATCTTAAAAAATGTTGCATAAAATGGGACGTGAATAGGGGAAACCTTTCAATTTGAAGGATCTAGAATTATTTGAATTCATAATGAAATTTTATTTGATATTGTGAATGTGACTGACAGATATTTGCCTTTTTTCATGTATTGATTCCAGTTGAAAGCAGTGCTATAATGGCAAGAAATTTTATTTCACCCTGTTAAACAGAATGTCAGACACTTGCTATCAAAACTTTTGCTGACAGTTTGAAATTCTAAGTTCAACACTGAATGAAGTCATAAAAATGACATGAAATGGCCAACTACTTTATTCTATTCTTTTGTTAGACTTTACCTGAGTTTTTCAGTGCACAAATACAGAGAATGTATTTTTTCTAAGCTGTCTGCTTGTTTGTGCCCCTGTGTGCCTGTATGTTTATGCTCAAATGTGCATTTGGGATTGATGGAGCCTGGAGTATTGAGGTTAAGGAAGAAAAATTGAATTGTTTTAACACAAGTTCTTCTAGGTGAACAGAATTAATCGTTATTAGTGGTCTTAAATATATGCCTAAGTTCAGGCAGGATATTATTGCAGTACTTTCCCATGCTGCCTCTCATTACAGCCTGTAATTACTGCTGCTTTTACCTTGCGGCTCTGCTATCAATCTAACAAGCATGCTTTCAGCTGTGAGTGGGCAACGGCTACAAAAAGAGCCAGAAAAAAACTCCCAATGGTTATAACCACCTAATTTTCCTTGCCCTCCGCTGATCTGCTCAGTAGTGCATTATTATTTTGGAAGGCTTTAATTGAAACATGTTTATTTATTACCCCTTTCGTTTGAGTGGAGGCTGCAAGTATAGCACACTAACTGCAACTAACAGCCCTGATATGAGTGAACAGAATTAAATTAAATGCTCATAAAATGAAATATGTTCCATATTAGCTGTTTGACACTTAATTTGCCTCTGAATGTGCAGAGGAAATCACAAATTAACTGTCCTTTGTGTTCTTTCTCCCGCTTTCTCCCACGGCAGTGCTATTAGGCCAGAAGAAAGTGCAATTATGAACAAGAATAATTCATTCAGAAGAGAACTCTGGTGTGCTGTTTAGTTTTAAAGAATTATAGTAAAAGGAAAAAAAAGGAAAATTCACCTGTGTGGTTTCAATACACGAAGATATATACACAAAGTACTTTGTTTTAAATCCATTAGATGTCACTCTTACCAAAGAGTGCAAGTTGATGTTGTTAAAATGAAATATAAAGACTGAAAATTAACTGTCATATATGTAATGCTAGGGGGGCACGGTGGCTTAGTGGTTAGCACTTTCGCCTCACACCGCCAGGGTCGGGGTTCGATTCCCGCCTCCACCTTGTGTGTGTGGAGTTTGCATGTTCTCCCCTTGCCTCGGGGGTTTCCTCCGGGTACTCTGGTTTCCTCCCCCGGTCCAAAGACATGCATGGTAGGTTGATTGGCATCGCTGGAAAATTGTCCCTAGTGCGTGAGTGAATGAGAGTGTGTGTGTGTGCCCTGCGATGGGTTGGCACTCCGTCCAGGGTGTATCCTGCCTTGATGCCCGATGACGCCTGAGATAGGCACAGGCTCCCCATGACCCGAGGTAGTTCGGATAAGCGGTAGAAGACGAATGAATGAATGAATGAATGAATATGTAATGCTACAGAGTAATTAGTACCTGCATTGACAGTAAATTATCAAGTGATACACTAGTACACGAGTGACCAAGGATATGGGTGAAATGTAAGACAAAATGTTCTGAAACCAAGATTAACCTCTACCAAAGTGATGGAAAGGCCAAACTGTGGGGAGAGAAAGGATTTACTCAAGATCAAAACCATGCAAGGTCATTGGTCAAGCATGTTGGAGGCAGTGCCATGGCTTGGGCTTGCATGGCTGCTTTTGGAATGGGCTCACTAATCATTATTGATGATGTAACTCATGATGGAAGTAGCAGAATGAATTCAGAAGTCTACAGAAACATTCTGTCTGCCAATTTACAGAGAAATGCATACAATCTAATTTGGAGAAACTTCATTATCTAGCAAGTCAATGACTACCTGCACAACAAAGAACCAAGCTAATTTCCAGAAACAAACAGAGCTTTTAGATGACTAAACATAGCTTTTGAAAAGAAACTGCTTTTCATTCCGTTTGTGTGTTATTTGCTCTGTACATCTTTGCAAACAAACTTTCTACGTCCTGGATGAATGGAGACTTGGATCATGCTGCTGGCCTTTGCGGTCTGCTAGCTTACACAGTGCCTAGGTTCATGATCTCAATGCCTAAGTTGTGCTGTACTGATTTAACTACCTGACACTGGTCTTTTGCCACAGTGCAGCTAGCATGCCACACTGAGATACCTTATGTTATGTTGCTTTCTATGGTGCTGTGTATGTACAGTTGTGTTCAAAATTATTCAACCCCCAATGCTGTAAATGGTTTTAGGGAATTTAGTGTACATTTGTAATTGTATTCAGAATGAAATCCTACAAGAACTTCTTAAAGAACCATATGCAACTAAAATGACATCAATTAGTTTTGTAATACAGTAGTAAATGTTTCTTTTGTGAATTCTTCATTGACATAATTATTCAACCCCTTAAAGACTACCACTCTGAAGAACAGAGGTTCAATGAAGTGTTTTCAATCAGGTATTGAAAACACCTGTGGATATCAGGGAGCAGCAATAAAGCCTAATAAGCACCAATTAGGCAGCTTTAAAATGACTGTGATACTCAGCTCCTTCTAGACATTTACTGGTGTGGTTACAAACATGGTGAGGTCAAGAGAATGGTCCAGGAAGACAAGAGAACAGGTGATTACTCTTCACAGGAAGGGCAATGGCTATAAGAAGATTGCAAAGATGTTAAACATACCAAGAGACACCATAGGAAGCATCATTCGCAAATTCAAGGCAAAGGGCACTGTTGAAACGCTACCTGGTCGTGGCAGAAAGAAGATGCTGACTTCGACTGCTGTGCGCTACCTGAAGCGTAGAGTGGAGAAAAGTCCCCGTGTGACTGCTGAGGAACTGAGAAAAGATTTGTCAGATGTGGGTACTGAAGTTTCTGCTCAGACAATACGGCGCACCCTGCGTAATGAAGGCCTCCATGCCAGAACTCCCAGGCGCACCCCCTTGCTGTCCCCAAAGAATAAGAAGAGTCGACTGCAGTATGCCAAAAGTCATGTGGACAAACCACAGAAGTTTTGGGATAGTGTTCTGTGGACTGATGAAACAAAATTAGAACTGTTTGGGCCCATGGATCAACGCTATGTTTGGAGGAGGAAGAACAAGGCCTATGAAGAAAAGAACACCTTGCCTACTGTGAAGCATGGCGGGGGGTCAATCATGCTTTGGGGCTGTTTTGCTTCTGCAGGTACTGGGAAGCTTCAGCGTGTGCAAGGTACCATGAATTCTCTTCAGTACCAGAAGATATTGGATGACAATGTGATGCAGTCCGTCACAAACCTGAGGCTTGGAAGACGTTGGACCTTTCAAC
The DNA here is from genome assembly GCF_030014155.1 of Tachysurus vachellii. NCBI lineage: Eukaryota > Metazoa > Chordata > Actinopteri > Siluriformes > Bagridae > Tachysurus > Tachysurus vachellii. The sequence goes on along the minus strand of NC_083484.1, from coordinate 8,583,038 downwards.
AGGACAATGATCCCAAGCATACCTCCAAGTCCACTAGAGCATGGTTGCAGATTAAAGGCTGGAACATTTTGAAGTGGCCATCGCAGTCACCAGACTTAAATCCGATTGAGAACCTCTGGTGGGACTTAAAGAAAGCAGTTGCAGTGCGCAAGCCTAAGAATGTGACTGAACTGGAGGCTTTTGCCCATGATGAATGGGCGAAAATACCCGTAGATCGCTGCAAGACACTTGTGTCAAGCTATGCTTCACGTTTAAAAGCTGTTATAACTGTAAAAGGATGTTGTACTAAGTACTAAGATTGAATGTCACTTGGGGGTTGAATAAAACTGATAATGATGTGAGCTCATAAAAGACATTTGTGGTTATTTCATTATAAATGTTATGTTATATTTGTCTGACCTACATGTGCCTCTTTGATTTAATTGTAAGCAGGATGACTGAATGATCATAATCAATGTCAAACCGACCAAAACAATCAATTTCAGTGGGGGTTGAATCATTTTGAACACAACTGTATTCTGGCCTGTTTGATTTTACACAGGAAAAATAGCCTTTGATGTGTTTTCTTCCCTAGGTGAGAGCTGTTAATAGACCGTGTGAGATCTTTTGTGATGTAGACTCCAAAGAACCTGATGTCATACACACTCTTCACTTCCTGTCCATTTATAGGCAGAGGAAAATGGGTGGTCTTCCTGGATCTCCTAAAGTCTGTGGTCTCTTTATTTTTTGTGGCATTCAGGACCAATTTATTGTCCATAAACCACTGAATCAGGTGTTGAACTTCCTCCCTGCAGATTGTTTCCTCATTATCAGATATGAGTCCTAATATGGTGGCAACATCAGTAAAATTTACTATAGAGTTGGAGGAATAGGTTGATGTACAGTCGTGAGTGAAAAGAGTGAATAGGGCTGGACTAACTCTGCATGGAGTCTCCACCTCAGCCTTGGATAGACAGAGTACCTGGTCATTGGGGGAGGGATGGTCTTCTTTGCCGGTATGTTGTTTTGGACCTCAAATTGAGAGTAGAAGTCTTTCAGTGCATCTGGGAGGGAGGCATCACTCTCACAGGCAGGTGAAGCTGTCTTGTACTGTAGTTCGTGATCACCTGGATGCCATGCCACATGTGCCAGGTGTCTGACAAGTGGTCTGTATGCTAGAACTAGCTACGCTTCTGCTTCAGTGAGCACCGCTTCTTTCATCCCTCTCCCGGTCATTGGCATCAGGCGATGCCATTGACTGGAGCCCTGGACTCCGCAGTAACCTGGGGTTGTTGTTGCACAATTTTTGTACTGTAATAATGTCTGGTAGTCGTATACATGGACACTGTTGTTTCTGGTGTTCATGTACTATGAATAGTCGGGCTAAAAACATAAATAGCACCATATTGGATCAAAGTGGCCACTGAGTAATACTGCTGCCGCTGCCATGCTTTGGTCATCAAAGAGAGGGACTCAGGGTAAGAGAGGGGTCATAAGTGAGCTTGAGAGACTACCCTTATAGTCAGTTATAGCTTTAATTCCCTTTGTGAATGTGGAAATGTGGTTTGTATTTTTTTTTGTTTTGTTTCTATTTGCTTCTTCAGTTCCCTGCTTGCATTACTGTAGGCTTGCATGCCACCTGATTTACTGTATAAGTTGCATCCCCATTGTCTAAGCAGAGATCATGCTTTTTCTGTCCAGCCATGGCTTCTGGTTGGGAAAGGTTTTGATGGTTTTGTTTGTTATAAAGCAGGAACTGATGTATATACAGTAATTCCTCCTCTACAAATACATCATGACCTGGAGATGAGGTGGCATTGTATGCTCCTGAAACATTTCTGTAGACTTGGTCCAGAATATTCCTTTCTCAGGTTAAAATATTTTTTGTGGAATTTAATTATATTGTGGAATGATAATTGTGGTAGTATTATCTTTAATTCAATGGGCCAGTTGTTCAAAGGTAAGCTGATCGGATTTTGGTTATCGGATTGGATCAAATCTTGAAAATGGGTTGTTCAAAAGGGAAAGAAGGAATCTGAAATCTGATTAGATTACGGAATCCAATCATAGTTTTAATTTGGATCACACCTTCAGTTTATGTTGTTCAAAACTTATCAGTAGGATTTGGATAACTTTGATCCAAAAAAACAGGATTATCCTGATCCCAACAGGGGGTAGGATTTCAAGGTGGATTCCAGGTGGAGAATGTTGTAAAACTTTAAAATTGGTCAAATAATACATTTGAATCATTTAGTGTATATACTTTTATTTATATTTTGCACTTGGCTTGTGTAACCGTTGTGACAGTGATAAAGTAGATATAGTAGACATAGGCTACCAATTAAGCTATTCAGTATAGTAAAGTAAATTATTTTGTTAACTATTGGACATTTAGCCATTTTATTTTTTAAGACGTTTTCAAAATATCCACAATGTATTTGTTAATGTATATTTGTTTTTTATTTTTTGTGACTCAGATGAGGGGTCATAAAAGAAATTATGAATGGAAGTGGATGTTTATGTTATTTTTGTGTTTTGTCTCAAAATAAAAAACACTTACAGTGACCCCATGTTGGCTCTTCTACCTGTTCTTTCTACAGCTGGTAGCCCACGTTGTGATATGTTGTCCCACTTAGAGCACAGGTAATCCGGATTTGGTAATCTTGAAAACTGTGTATCTGAATCAGGGTGATCCAGTCCAATGTTGCTTTGAAAAACCGGCATAAAAGTAAGACGGATTACCTGATCCTGAATAGGAAAAAATGGGATTTCCAAATCCGGATAATTTTGATCCAGATTAAACTTTTTGAACAACTGGCCCAATGTGATTAAAGTCTCCTACCACAATTGCTGCCCAATCTGGGAACATACTGAGCATGTTGCTATTATCAAAATGTAATCTTTTCAGTGCTCCTTTGGCATTAACTTGTTGACATATGTATAAAGCCACGATTATGGTAACAGTAAACTCCCTAGGTATGTAAAATGGTCTGTATTTCACTATCATATATTTAAGGTCTGGGGAGCAATGTTTCTCAATGTTTGTGACTGTGCAATAGTTATTGTTTACATATATTCATACCCCACTAACTCTGTTCTTACCAGATTCTGTTGTTCTGTCTGTCTGGTAAACAATGTGGTCTGTTATCTCTATAGCAGCATTAGAAATGGTGTTGTTATTAAAAAAAAGAAAAGAAATGGTGTTGTTAAACCAAGTCTCTGTGATAATAGACATGCAGCTGAATAAGTTGTTTAAAATAAGTCTTAAGCAAATTTTGTTGATGAGCGAACAAGAGCTTGTGTGGAAAAGGCCAGGCAGAGATGGTTTGTTTGGGTTATCTCTTAGCATAGATTGAATGCCAGCACTCTTCCCTGCTTTTACTTTCTTTCATCCTACTTCTTGCAATACCTTCCAGGCAGGATGGTTTTCAAAAGTATAATACTGACAGAGTTCTATGATTTTGAGAAGTTTAGAGCATTTGTATACTGTGTTTGCACTTGTACTGGTAAACGTAACAAATAGACAACAAAAAAATACCTACAAAAAATGAATTAGTTGAAGCCGTAGTTGTCAGAAAACCGGGGTTAATAACAGACAGGTTAATAACTGTGCTCTATACTCAAGACAGTTAGACACATAAGGGACAGGTGTGCAGAAGCAGGAAGGAATAGACAAGGGCGGGGCAGACACGTGAACACAGAACATAAACAAAGGCAAATGGAAAAAAGTCTGGGCTAGATCCTGATAGTACCCCCCTTGAGACGCGGCTCCCGACACGCCAATCCCGTATCAGTCACATTATCCCAGGAAACCATGATCCTGGTGAGATCCAGGAGGGGGAACGAGGCACATGGCAAGGCATGTGGTGTAGCCAGAGGCACACAGTGGCGTAGCCAGAGGTGCAGAATGACGTCCACAGCCAAGCAAAAGGGCAGAGCGACGTCCACAGCCGTGCAGAAGGGCCAAGCAACATCCACAGCCGAACAGAGGGTCAGAGCGACGTCCACAGTCAAACAGAGGGGCAGAGCAACATCCACAGCCAAACGGAGGGGCCGAACGACATCCACAGCCGAACAGAAGGAATAGACAAGGGCGGGGCAGACACGTAAACACAACGTAAACAAAAGCACATGGAAAAAAGTCTGAGCAGTTGTGTTTCTTTCAAAAAGAACTGTCAGGATCTAGCCCGGACTTTTTTCGTCGCTCTGCCCCTCTGTTCGGCTATGGACATCACTCGGCCCTTCTGCTCAGCTGTGGAAGTTGCTCAGTCCTTCTGCTCAGCTGTGGACATCGCTTGGCCCCTCTGGCAACGCCAGCGTGTGCCTCGCTCCCCCCACCTGCCTCGCCGTGTGCCTTGCTCCCCCCTCCTTGACAGACAGTAGCATTTATTGTTTTTTTGTAGGCAATATAGTGGGGTCCAAAAATAAACTAGTGAAAATGCTTTTATTAACATACTTTTCTTAATTTTATTTAGCAAATTTTTAAACACAGGGCACGGTGGCTTAGTGGTTAGCACGTTTGCCTCACACCTCCAGGGTTGGGGGTTTGATTCCCGCCTCCGCCTTGTGTGTGTGGAGTTTGCATGTTCTCCCCGTGCCTCAGGGGTTTCCTCCGGGTACTTCGGTTTCCTCCCCGGTCCAAAGACATGCATGGTAGGTTGATTGGCATCTCTGGAAAAATTGTCTTTAGTGTATGAGTGTGTGAGTGAATGAGAGTATGTGTGTGCCCTGCGATGGGTTGGCACTCCGTCCAGGGTGTATCCTGCCTTGATGCCCAATGACGCCTGACGCTTGATGCCCAATGACGCACAGGCTCCCCGTGACCCGAGAGTAGTTAAAACATATATCTTTTTAACAATAACTAGAATACAAAGTTAAATCTTAGTAAAATTTTAGATTACACATCAGAGCTTCTTAGCATTTGGTACAAAGAAATACTGAGCACAGAAACCAGTAGAGCAAGTGGTGGCCTCCAGTACAGATATTTCTCCTGAGGCCTCCAGGGTGGCTTCCAACACATGTATTTTTAAGCATAGTTTTTTTTGTTCTTAGTTTTCTGTGTTACTATGATAGCATATGATATTCCGTTTGCTGACTGCCTGGCCTGTTTCCAGTTTCAACTTTGCCTACTGTTTTGGACTGTTTGCCACTGCATTTATTAAAGTCTGCTCTGCCTGCACTTGTACACAACTCTGTAATTTTTCTAAATGTTTTGCCAGTAATGAGGTTGTTCTTACTGGCTATAAAACTTAGGCCAAAAAAACAACTGAATCTTGTCCGTGGGTCCATATTTGCCCTTTTGCTCTGGGATTGAAGAACTGAGGCTCCCTTGCACTCCTCTCTGTGTCGCTCTCTCTTAATCCTTCGTTTTTGCACTGTAGCTCGAGGACGGTCAGTCAGGCAGCGGCTGGCCTCATGATTAATGATGTTTATAGTTGACTGAAAGCTACCTTATTTATCTGTATTGCTGCTCAGAAGATACCATCAGTCACCTGAATGAAAAATATTCACTCATACCAATTTTGCAGTATAATTGAGTGGAGTCACTTTCCTTCTGTCGTCTTTTTTCCCTTTCCCCTCTGTCTCCCTCTTTTTCTTCTCTCGCTCTTTTGCTGATATCTGGCAGTCTTATCATTGCCACAGTAATTTTTGTGCTGCCTTGTTTGATATGGAGAGGTTAGCTTTAGCCACATTTGACATTAAGCTGCTTCAATTTTCGCACAAGAAAGATAAATTGAGAGAATGAAAAGATGCAAAGAAAGTTACGTGCCACAATTCAAAAATGACTGCTTTTTTCTCGAGCAATTTCAGGATTTCTAAAGAAGTGAGATAAATTCTGAAGGAGAAATTGGAACAGATTGAAGCCCTATCATCCACCCCCAACACCCTTTTCCCTTTTTTTGGTAGTACATTGGTTTTATAGCCTAAATGGTTGGATACTTTTTTCCTACCATAAGCCTTTAATAGGAAGCAGAATATTATGCAAGGATCAGGCTGTAGCTAGTCTGAGTACAGAAAAGAGGGAAAAGAACAAATATAAAGAGGGTTAAGAGGAGCATTTACCAGTACATTTAAAAACATATATACAGTAAAATTAAAAAAAAGCAATTATATGTATCATTTTAATAATTATACTTGTAATGTCTGGATTTTATCAGACATAATCTTGCCCGTTTTCAAATGATATTTGTGACATATGATTATTTCAAAATTAATGATTAATTTCTACATAAAAACAAAAAACACACTTTAACTTTATTAAATGAACAGGCTATTCTCACTATGTTATGGCATGGGAGTATAATTAAAAAGATTATTTAAAAATAGTATTGTAAATACTGTAAGTACTAGTTACCAGCAAATTGTCTTTTTGTCTATTCTGAATGCTGATAATAAGGTGGATTGTTTGAATGATGGGTGAAATCTATGTAATCAATTTAAACCTTTTGAAGAGTTTGAATGTCAGTCATGCAGTGTTCATTGTGAAGTTGTTTATACATTCCATCTAAAAGAATAATAGAAAAAAAAACACAATCACATATGTTTTATGTCTAGAAAGACCGTTTGTCCACAACCTTCTCTCTCTCTCTCTCTCTCTCTCTCTCTCTCTCTCTCTCTCTCTAACAAACACATTAATACTACTAATATAATATTTAACATCAAAGATTGCATCACCATTACTGTAAACAAACTAAAACACCTTATAATATTGCTATAGAACTGCTTGGAATGCTGTGCCATGGATCTGGAGTCGTAGACATTTGGAAACACACTGACATATTGCTGGGCAGCCCCGAAAACACTCTGAATTCTGGTAACAAACTTTCTGCCATCAACAAAATAGGCACACCGAAAGTGATCACACATTGAACGGTTGGTGGGCAGACATGCATTATGTGTGGTGGATCAAGGCAGTGGGGAAATCCGCTGCTCTGGCTTGGGTAGTCTGAATTGTTCTACAACCATAGAAAAACAAACCAATATAATAAAAAAGTAAGCCCACTGTAATTTTAAGCCCTTTTGAGTGGAAAAATACTTCATTTACATGATGCAGTGTAGTTTTTGTACATTCATTTAAATTATTCATTTTAATTTTAAATAAATCAAATATGTTCATTAATTTATCAGTAAATCCTCCATAAAATTTGCCTTGAAATCACTAATATGACAAATTCTTAAAAAATGACATGAAATCACTAAAATGAGTGTGTTTGGGGCATTGAGGTGTTTTTAAGATGAAGCATTGTGCAATGTGTGTCATTCCAGAAACATAGGCTTTACATTACTGAAAGTCCATCTCTTTGGGCTGTGTTCAGGCACTCTTGGGGCCACTTATAGCAGGTAAAGAGATTTATAGAACAGTACTATCAATTGTGCAGAAAAACCTCTCTGGCATGCATTTTACCTTTTTCTCTCTCAAATTCTCTCTCCCTCTCTCTCTCTCTCTCTCTCTCTCTCTCTCTCTCTCTCTCTCTCTCTCTCTCTCTCTGCCTCGCTCTTGCTGTTCAGGTCTCTATGTGCTTTCCAAATCGTTCATTGTTACAGCAGTGTGTAAATTGATGTTAACATGTGGACTGTAAAACCCTTTGCTCTGTGTAATGGCCAAAGCAAATGTTCTCTGTACTGTGTGTAATGCTAGAGGGTATGAAATGCATAGAGGATACGAACATCATGACACAATATCAATACTGCAATAAAGTATTATTGCAAGCATTGTTCATGCTGTAATAACATTGACAAATGTGTCATTCATATAGTAGTCTGGAATTTAAAATCTATTTCTAAGGTTTCTTGAAGATAATGTGTCACCTTTACTTTTGACATTTTTCTTTTGATCACTGGTCATGCTGTAAGACAAAACTAGGCTTATAGTAACATTGCACTTGCAAAGCACTTATTTGCTATAAAATCTCCTAAAACATATGTCTTATTGGTTTATTTGAATAGGAAGGATTAGCGCATTTGCAGGATTTTTTTTTTTATTTTTTCATTTTTTCATTATTTGCCAATCATACTGAATGTATTAGTGTGTGTCTGTGTGTACACACACTTTTCCTCTCATGTTATTTGTAAAGTTCTTTGTTATTCTATTCTATTACACAACTGTCTCTTACTGTGTTTCTCTCTGTCTCTCTCTCTCACTCTCTCTCTCTCTCTCTCTCTCTGTTTCTTTCACACACACCACACACACACACACACACACACACACACACACACACACACACACACACACACACACACACACACAGACACACACACACACACACACAGAGAGAGAACCCCTCCCAACTGGTCACTCATGATTAAATATCAATGTAGTGGGCTTGACATTTTATTAGTCCAACAAGATGGATGAAATGGCAAAGATAAAGTAGGCTATGCATGCTCCCTCCCCACCAAACCCTGCCACCTCTTGTTTTTTTCCCCCCAATTTACAAGATGAAATGTATGAGAGATGGATTTTGGGGGTAAAGAGTGTGTTTTTTCCCTTTAGTTTACTTCTCACTCTTTCTCGTTTGCTCTTCTGATGACTTTTTACTGTTCTTTTTTTTTTTTACAAAAACCCACAGCTGGAGGTGGTAATTCAGAATTATGCCAGTAACTCAAATAATTTGCTTCTATTCGATTCATTGACCCTTTCAGTGGCCCTTTCCATAAATTATATTTTTACACTATGACAGTGAGTTTCTTTTCCAGATATTACAAGTAATGCACTGCTACTTTCACTCAGTGCATTAATTTATTAATTTTTTCAAAATTATTTAAAAAAATATTTTCAAAAGATGTTTTAGTGGTGTTAGTATCATGGGCATATCCAATCCACATAGAGAAGGTCTGGTTATGAATGAGGTTATGAATATAATTAGAAAAAAAAAAATGTTTTTAAATATGTGTATTAAATAGTCTTTGATGCTACAATAATTGAAAACAAAAAAAAATGTTTTTTTTTTATACATTTTTGTATAGCGGATTATGTTATAAACACTACAACAACAGCTTGTCTTAGTGCTTCTTACATTTCAAATGTACTGTCTGCTTTCTCCTCTTGCGGCAAACTTAACAAAGTACATCAGTAAATCAGCAGATTCTTTTTTCAGCCAATTCATTCATTTTATGGAATAAAAATTTCCAGTTCATTAAGGAATCAGTAGGTCTTCCATTCTTATTCAGACTCAAAGTAAGGGGTGTATTTGTTCAAAATATCAGGAACATGACAGCATAAAGACAGAGGACAGGCATCCAGAGGGAAGGAAAGTGACTCCTGGGCTTCACTTTTGTTTGACCTTGAGAAACAGCTACAGTATCACTTTAACACATTTTGACCGTAAATTAGAATTATAGATTTACAAATATGTTAATTATGAGTCCTAAAACAAATATTTTTCAGAATCCTGGAAAACACTGTCAAAATACACATATCATGTGTATGCATGGTGGGCCAAGTTTTGCATTTGTTTTAGATTTCATGAATAAAGCTGATCAGGCAAATTGCACATCACTTTTGTTAATGTTAGTCATCAGATGCCTATCAGCATAGCTAACCCTGGACTATTTGCTAATATTCTAGGTGATGAGCAGTCTCATCATCTTTGTTTCTGTTATTTAGGTAACAGTGTGAGCATGGTGTAAATGTCTGTCATATCAGAAGTAAAACCCGAGACTGATTTCTGTGACTCGAAATGCTCAGAATCTCAGCAAGGGGTCCTTCTGGCAGTTGGGAGGGGAGGTTGCATGCATTGTTATTCTATAATTTGAGGTATATATTCCTTTTGGACAGCCAGACCATTTGACCTGTTTGGTAAGATGCGAGAGGGCATCTGCAGCAGTTGGCTTGTAGGTGTTGGCGATCGACTGCTCTCTGTAGGCACGTTCCCAAACCTCACTGCTACAATAGAACCAGTTGTCCATGGACACGATGTCCAAACAGGGGTGGATGGTAGCCTAGGATGCATTCAAAGGGTTATGAATTGAATTGTATTGGGTGTACTCAGCCCAAATAATGAATTCTCTCCATCACAGCTGGTCTTTGCTGCAATAGATCCGTAGGTTTCATCCTAGCTCTTGATTCAGCTGCTCCACTTGCCCATTAGGTTGGGGGGTGGTAGTTAGATTTGAGGCTGACGTTAATCCCCAGGTTCTTGCAGAAAGCTCTCCACATGTGCGAAGTGAACTGAAACCCCTGTCAGAGACATTGTCCTCTGGGACGCTGTAGCCCCGAAATACATAATCAAATAGGGCCATGGCAGTTTCCATAGCCTTTGGCAGGCTCTTCAAGGGGATAAGTAAGGGCATCCATTGATCCTTTGAGCATCTTGGCCTGCTTCTTCATCACAAAGTTTCTTAATGAATGGTTGTTGGGCCATTACAATGGCAGACAATTAGTGTAAAATGAAGGCTCTTTGGTGGAGCTCTCAGATGACTGGTGAGACATCACAGTGTTAATATTATGCACCTTGGGACTGAGAGAAATACAATTTCAATTCTCTATGTGTATGTACTGTACACGTGGAAGAGTTGACAATAAAGAAAACTTGAACTTGAACTTGAACATTTCGAACACCCAACTCTGAAGCATACACCTGGAGCTGAAGACTGGAGCTGAAATGAAGCACCTCTTGAGAAAGGGCCTCCTCCTTGCTAAAGTTCCAGGTCAGATCTTCTCTGCACAACTGTAAATGGTGGGAAAGAATTAAATATAAGTAAAAACAAATGAAGTAAAGGGGGCAAGTAACCCAGCATCAATTTAAGGATGTTTACATTGGATGAGTAAATTCTGTCAAAGCTTCAGATCACGTCAAAAAATTCAGATACCTGACAACAGAGTCGTTTAAAATAAAAGTGGGCCATTTGTCCTTGTTACTTTACTTGTTTCAAGACAGCACAGCTCAACATCCACAGGGGACAACTTTGTTTCCGATAATAACAATGATAATTAATAAAATAAAATAAAAAAATTACAGTAGCCTGTTTTTCCTGTTTTAGTTATTTTGAAAGTTATGGCTAAACTGAAAAACTTTGATGCTAGATAGTTGCAATATATGTGGAGTTTCAGGAGCTATAATTAGATTACATCCTACCTTCTTTTGAGGAAAGGTTATATTTTCTACTGTCCTTTTCTGACCAGTGGTATAGAAAAGTCTGCTGAGCAGCATATCTCATTTCCTCCTTAATGCTACCTATGCTCTTTGAGTCATTGGGCAGTAATCAAGTGTTGTGTTGTGAAGCAATAGTTGAGCACTACCAAAGTGTGCATCGGAGATGGGCTTTTAATATTTTTAACAGATTTATTATCAACCTAGTATCAATTCAGACAACCAATAATGTCACAAAATTTACTTTACTTGTTTCATTTACTCATGATGTAAATAATGAGGGGTGGGGTTATAATTGCTAGTGCTGAATTTTGGTGGGTTACCTCCCCATTCCATAGAAACATCCCATAGAATTCCTCTTTGTTCTGAATCTCTCTCTCTCTCTCTCTCTCTCTCTCTCTCTCTCTCTCTCTCTCTCTCTCTCTCTCTCTCTCTCCCCTAAGTCCTAAGTAGTTACTGCTATGGCTCTTCTTAAGGGTCACCCCAGCCGATTCACATCACTGGGTGTGAGGCAGGAATACACTTTGGGTGACATGCTAATCCATCACTGAGTATTATGGGTTATTTCTGTGCAGTTTTATTGTTTTATAATTATAGACCCACCTAGATAGGATTTAGACACAACTTCTTGTAACCTTTTAGTATAAGTTAATTTACTCATCTACTCATCTAAATTTGGCCTATGCACTGACTTCTAGTTTGGTGGTTTAGCTGTCAAATTGTTTTCCTAATATTGGTAAACTGTCATTCTTACCAAAACAAACCTACAAAACAATTTTTGTTATTTTGGTTTCTCAATGCTCTTTTTCAAATTTCATGCTTACCTAAAATACTTTGAAAGAGAAAAAGTGAAAACCCTGTTTCAGTTTAAATCGCAATGTTTTTATTAGTGCATTAATTCAGCATCACTCCTTCAAGCCAGCCTTCAGGCCAGCACAAAAAATTGCTGTAACGATTGATGAGATTACTCTATCACTAAGCCATGTTTTATTATATTATAAAAGAATACTACTACTACTACTACTACTACTACTACTAATAATAATAATAATAATAATAATAATAATAATAATGTTATAAATATACCTAGAAACACATTGCATACAGTACTCTGTTCCCACCCAATCTAGCCATGGGGGTCACAGTCCAGTGACTTCTGTGCCGGTCCCAAGCCCAGATAAATAGAGAGGGTTGCGTCAGGAAGGGCATCCGGCATAAAACATTGCCAAATCTAACCATGCGAATTGTCAGTAAGAATTTCATACCGGATCGGTCGAGGCCCGGGTTAACAACGACCGCCATCGGCGCCGTTGACCTACAGGGCGCCGGTGGAAATTGGGCTACTGTTGGTCGAAGAAGTAGAGGAGGGAGGAGAGTGCACAGACAGAGAGAGAAGAGGAAAGGTAAGAGTGTAGGACTGAGAATAGGAACTCTGAATGTTGGTACTATGACAGGGAAAGGTAGAGAGCTGGCTGATATGATGGAGAGAAGGAAGGTGGATATACTGTGTGTACAGGAGACCAAGTGGAAGGGTAGCAAGGCTCGTAATATAGGAGCAGGATTCAAGCTGTTTTATTATGGTGTGGATAGTAAGAGAAATGGGGTAGGTGTGGTCCTGGAGGAGTTTGTGAGGAATGTTCTGGAGGTGAAGAGAGTGTCAGACAGGGTGATGAGTCTGAAGTTAGAGATTGAAGGGGTGATGTTGAATGTTGTTAGTGGTTATGCCCCACAGGTAGGTTGTGAGTTAGAGGAGAAAGAGAGATTCTGGTGTGAATTCGATGAGGTGATTGAGAGTATTCCCAAGGGTGAGAGAGTGGTGATAGGAGCGGATTTTAATGGACATGTTGGTGAGGGGAACACAGGTGATGAGGAGGTGATGGGCAAGTTTGGAGTTAAGGAAAGGAACCTTGAAGGACAGATGGTAGTAGACTTTGCTAAGAGGATGAACATGGCTGTGGTTAACACTTATTTTCAGAAGAGGGAGGAACATAGAGTGACTTACAAGAGTGGAGGTAGGACAACTCAGGTAGACTACATCCTTCGTAGAAGAGGCAATCTGAAAGAGATTAGTGACTGTAAAGTGGTAGTGGGAGAGAGTGTAGCCAGACAGCATAGGATGGTGGTGTGTAGGATGACTCTGATGGTCTGTAAGAGGAAGAGGTCAAAGATAGAGAAGAAAACTAAGTGGTGGAAGCTGAAAAAGGAGGAATGTTGTGAGGAATTTAGACAGAAGTTGAGGCAGGCTCTGGGTGGTCAGGTAGTGCTGCCGGATGACTGGGAAACTACAGCAGAAGTGATCAGGGAGACAGGGAGAAAGGTGCTGGGTGTGTCATCTGGAAGGAGGAAAGAAGATAAGGAGACTTGGTGGTGGAATGAGGAAGTTCAGGATAGTATCCAGAGGAAGAAATTAGCCAAGAAGAAGTGGGATATGGACAGGACTGAAGAGAATAGACAGGAATACAAGGAGTTACAGCGCAGAGTGAAGAGGGAGGTGTCTAAGGCCAAGCAGAAGGCATATGATGAGTTGTACACTAGGTTAGACACTAGAGAAGGAGAGAAGGACTTGTACAGGTTAGCTAGACAGAGGGATCGAGATGGGAAGGATGTGCAGCAAGTTAGAATTATTAAGGATAGAGATGGAAGGGTGCTCACAAGTGAGGAGAGTGTACAGAGGAGATGGAAGGAATACTTTGAGGAGCTGATGAATGAGGAAAATCAGAGGGAAAAAAGAGTAGAAGGGGTGAACTCTGTGGAACAGGAAGTAGATAAGATTAGAAAGGATGAAGTCAGGAAGGCTTTGAAGAGGATGAAAAGTGGAAAGGCAGTTGGTCCTGACGACATCCCGGTAGAGGTCTGGAAGTGTCTAGGAGAGGCAGCAGTGGAATTTTTAACTAGTTTGTTCAACAGGGTATTAGAAAGTGAGAGGATGCCTGAGGAATGGAGAAGGAGTGTGTTAGTGCCGATCTTTAAGAATAAGGGTGATGTGCAGAGTTGCAGCAACTATAAAGTTATAGGGGGGATAAAGGGGGATAAAGTTGATGAGCCATACAATGAAGTTGTGGGAAAGAGTAGTGGAAGCTAGGTTAAGGAAGGTGGTGGAAATTTGTGAGCAGCAGTATGGCTTCATGCCCAGAAAGAGCACAACAGATGCAATTTTTGCTCTGAGAATGTTGATGGAGAAGTATAGGGATGGTCAGAGGGAGTTGCACTGTGTGTTTGTAGACTTAGAGAAAGCGTATGACAGGGTGCCAAGAGAAGAGCTGTGGTACTGTATGAGGAAGTCAGGAGTAGCAGAGAAGTATGTCAGAGTGGTGCAGGACATGTATGAGAGGAGCAGGACAGTGGTGAGGTGTGCTGTAGGTCAGACAGAGGAGTTCACAGTGGAGGTGGGACTGCATCAGGGATCGGCTCTGAGCCCCTTCCTGTTTGCTATAGTGATGGACCAGTTGTCAGAGGAGGTCAGACAGGAGTCTCCTTGGACGATGATGTTTGCAGATGACATTGTGATCTGTAGTGAGAGCAGGGAGCAGGTGGAGGAAAACCTGGAGAGGTGGAGGTTTGCGCTGGAGAGAAGAGGAATGAAAGTCAGTCGTAGTAAGACTGAGTACATGTGTGTGAATGAAAGGGAGGGAAGTGGAACAGTAAGGTTACAGGGTGAAGAGGTGAAGAAGGTACAGGAGTTTAAGTAATGGAGAGAGTGGGAAAGAAGTAAAGAAGCGAGTGCAGGCAGGTTGGAGTGGGTGGAGAAATGTGTCAGGAGTTCTGTGTGATAGGAAACTATCAAGGGGAAGGTGTACAGGACAGTGGTGAGACTGGCCGTGCTGTATGGTTTAGAGACAGTGTCACTGAAGAAGAGACAGGAGTCAGAGCTTGAGGTAGCCGAACTGAAGATGTTGAGGTTCTCTTTGGGTGTGACAAGATTGGACAGGATTAGGAACGAGTACATCAGAGGGACAGCCCATGTTGGACGTTTGGGGGACAAAGTTAGGGAGGCAAGATTAAGATGGTTTGGACATGTTCAGAGGAGGGAGAGTGAGTATATTGGTAGGAGAATGTTGGACATGGAGCTGCCAGGCAGGAGGCAAAGAGGAAGGCCAAAGAGGAGGCATATGGATGTAATTAATGAGGATATGAAGCTAGTGGGTGCAAGTGTTGAGGATGCAGAAGATAGGGTTAGGTGGAGAGAGATGATTCGCTGTGGCGACCCCTGAAGGGAAAAGCCGAAAGAAGAAGAAGAAGAAGACTCTGTTCCCACCCCTTAGTAATGGAAGAAGACCAGAAATAACTGGTACCACCAGCAGTTTCTCCAAAGGAGATATATTAAATTGGAAGGCAGACTGATCACACAAGATGGTAATCCCAATTCCATGGTTATGGGGCATAATTTGTAGTAGAAGACTTCCAGATTTGTGATTTGATGTTGAGCAGTTGAAAAGTTATTAGCAATTATATGTATTTGCAAATTATAGGGGCACCAAGAGGTGAAAGTAGATAAAACATTTTGAGGACATAGTACGAGGTCCTTTGTCTACAAAGATTTGAAGGGTGGTCTTTTGAATATATATATGTGTGTATATATATATATATATATATATATATATATATATATATATATATATATATATATATATATATATATATATATATACACACACACACACACACACACACAATATTATCAAATGATTTATATCTGATGAGCTTACAATTGTGGTAAGCAGAAAAGCATCTCAGAATGTACATTTTAATCCTCAACATATCAAAGGTAGATGGGCTGCAAGAGAAGAAGTACATGTTGGGTTCCAATTCTGTCAACCTGGAACAGAAAGCTGAGGTTGCAGAGGGTACTACTTCACAAAAAAAGTTGAAAAAAAGGAATCACATAGCCTTGTCCATTCCATAGATGAAAGGGTAAGACATTTGGTACCAACAGCATATATCCATGGCCCTAACAATTAATATCAATTAATCATTACTTGACTGCCTAAATGAGTATTGTCACTGGCCATGTGCATTCCCTCATGACCAACATTTACCCATCTTCTAATAGCTACTTCCATGGGCAAAATGCATCCTGTCACAAAGCAAATTTAATCTCATATGGGGTTCATGATGGCAGTGAGTTTAGTGCCCATATTTGGCTTTCCCATTGGATTTTAATCCAATACAACACCTTTGGGATGTGGTAGAACAGGAGATTTGCAGCATTAAAGGGCACCTATCCTGCATTAGTATATAGTGTTCCAAATAAAGTGTTCCTTGAGTAAAAGTACAAGTATCGTACTAGAAAAATACTTTATTAGAAGTGAAAGTCACCTTTTAGAATATTACTTAAGTAAAAGTCTTAAAGTATCTGATATTTACTGTACTTAAGTATCAAAAGTCATTTTCTGATATAAAATGTACTTAAGTATTTGAAGTAAAAGTAAAAAGTTGTGTTTTTTTTTTTTAAAAAAAGAAAGTGGTTAGAACTTTGATTGTGAACTTTTTTTGACTTTCTTATAGTAAAGCATACTCAGGGTTCCCATATCTTCTTAATCTCACATATTTTTAGAGCTGACATCAAAGAAAAAAACAGAAACAGAAATTTCACTATTGTATGAACTTAAGGTAAAAATGAAAAATAAATGACATTTCTTAAAAAAAAAAAAAAAAAAGACCTGCTGGTAGGGTGAAAATTTTGGTCATGTGGTATGAGCATTTGTAGGGCTTGTGACCTGGGAAGTAAGCCCTACAAATGCTCATACCACATGACCAAAATTTTGCCAGTCATTAGTTTAAACTGAAAAGGTGTCTTTTCATCTTTAAAAGAAGCTGGTTTTCAAAGTTGCCAGAATTCAGTCTTACTGTTCTTGGACTGAAGACAAGTCCTGCGATGCTAAATAGCCTTTCACAGGCCGCCGAGGCAGGTAGAGGAGTATTCAGCTTCACAGAAAGCAGAAATTGTCAAAATAAACACCTAATTTTTCACTATCACCATGATATCTTACCCATTCTGATTGTGGCCACATCGTTTGGAATTTCGGAAGCAGAATCGCAGCAGCGATCAACTCTGGTTCTCCTGACATGTGGCCAAAACGGTTCATGATTCCCACCTGCAAGGGAGGTTATTTATAGCAACATAGTTATAGTTATTCAGCAACAAGGCAATTCAAAATGTACTTAACATAAAACATTTAAGCATTGAGACAAAGTGCCAAAGAAACTTAATTATAATTAAAATTAATCATTGAAGATTTAAGCCAATAGAAAATAAATACAATAATAAAGGTTACCTGTAGAGCATCCACCAGTGGCTTGCAGTACTTCAGTGGCAACTTGACTCTGTCAAGCTTGACAGTGAGCAGGTTGATGGTTGGAAGTAGCCACCCCATCATGGCATTTGCTTCTGCTTGCAAGATGTTGGTAGCCTGGGCAACAGGGCTCATGACAGCGGCATACTCTACGAGAAAGGCGAGTTCAGCTGGATTAAACCTGTTGAAAACAAAACACAACAACATTGTTTTTATAACACTATAACCATTTCATTGGATTCATCAAAATAACTGCGGGAAGAGTAATTCGGTAAAATTGACCAATAATAAGTGGAAGTTGGGATACAATGTGATGTAATGTAAAGTTATTAGTGTCCACGAAGGAATGGGACAAAGAAAGACATTCCAGATGTTCGATTAAATAAAACAAAATAAAACACATAATTCCTACTTACATTGGAAGCTTTAAGTCAGTGCAGATGACTCTGATGGTCCCCTCTCCCTTTTCTTTTTGCTGAGAAATTATTCTCAGCAGTCTTTCCACTGCCAGGAACAGGAAGTTCCACCTGGTGGAATTTGGGCGCAGAAGCTGGAGGGAGCAAGCATCTTAAACAGTTTTGGCTGCAAGGGTGGATTTTCCACATTTGTTCCAAAGTGCACTACACTTCCCAAATGTTGAACGGTACACTTTCTTGTACGCCTCATTGGATGTTGCTTTCATGGCATCAACAGTAGCTATTAGGTTGAGTAGGTGACAAGCACAGAGCTGGTGCTTTGGTAGCTGGAACTCTAAACCATCATCTTCAGTCAGAAGTGTTGACACATCAACACACTCCACTTCTTCATCCCCATCTTGATCATCATCTTCCTCTCCTGGTTGAGATGCACTGCCATGATCACCATCACTTTCAGTGGCATTATTGTTCTCATCTTCACCAAAAATGTTGAACGCTTTTATTAAGTTAGAAGCATTGTCTGTTGTTGTTCGCACAATCTTCCCTCGAATTTCAAATTCAGAGTGGATGCTATTCAGGGTGCGAACCTGTCAGCTGTTTACAGGCTAGGGCTGCTGAGCATCTTTTGAGACTGTCGGGTCAATCCAATGGGCAATAACACCAATCAAGCTCCGCCTTCTGACAGTCCAGCAGTCGGTGGTGGTGGCGATATGGTCAACTCCCCTCATGGCCTCAGTCACAGCCCTCTTCATTCCCCTGGAGGCATCATCAATCATGGAGCGCAGAGTCAGCCGTGACATAATTTTTGCATTAGGCTGCAGTTCCTTCACAAAATCTTGAAATGCTTGTTCTTCAACAACATGGAATGGCCGGAGTCCTTGGACCACATAAGTCACTATAGCTTTGTCAATGGACCTCTGAGACACAGTCCTGGAGTTCACCAATGTGGTCTGCTTGGCGCTGGAGGTGGTGGTAGGAGTCTCAGGAGCCCTTTTTCTCTTTGTTGATGTAAGAACTTCATACTTTTTGAGGTGGTGTAAATGCTTTCTCTGTTTCAGAGGGAGAGACATTTAATGAGCAACTTTAGCTACAAGATTTAAAAGTCACACAAAACAAACAATTGTCATTTGACTGTTTATCTTGCAGTTAGATAATGTTTATGAAACTATATTTCCATCAGTGATGCAAATTACTAGAAACTAGTTATAATTTGCATCAATGATGGGAATATAGTTTCATTTTTAAAAACGTGTTAACTTAAATGTCACCATATTATCTCGTTTCAATAACATAGAATTATAAACACTCAGACTGCCACCCTTAACACCTAGGCTTAACACCTAACACCCTTAACACCTAACACTATTAACTGGTACAACCTGCTGTTGTTTGTGTTTTGTAGCCTGTACTGTACTTGTGTTATTGTTTATCTCCCACTGCATGTACCTTATAGTTAAACATTTGATTTTTACCGTTTTGGAATCCCTTCAGCTGATCTCCGGGTCTGGTGCCACCACTTTCAACATAGCTTAGCATAATCCATTGACTCTGAGTTTCGATATTTTTCCGATTTAAAAGTGGATTCCAAAACGGTAAAAATCAAATGTTTAACTCTAGGGGAGTTGGAAAATGAGCAGATTTTTGAAAAAAGTGGCGTGTCCCTTTAAGATAGCTGCTCTACTAAGATAAAATCTGCCAACTCGTTGTGGCAGTAAAAGCACTGTGACTTTGATCAACAATGCAAGCGTACATTCACAATTTATAACTTATTTACTTCGTTACATTACAACACTGTGTAGATGCATACCAAATTAAAACTCAGTGAAACTTTCAGTTCCTGAGAAAAATGTCTCACCTTAACTACACCTTATATGTATGACCATACCCCAAATTTGACCTCAGAATCTTGTTTTCAAATTCCAAGCAAATTACAGTGGGCAATGATAAATAGTTGCAAAGGATTTTTTTTTTTAAAAAACACTGTACTATTGTAGCACCATTAGGTTTCTTGGGCCCTCATTTGCCTGAGTAGCAGAAGGGAGTGCAATCTCTTGACCAAGTCTATATTACTTACAGTTTAGTCTACATATTAATTTTTGCTGAAATTATAAGAAGAAGAATAACAAACAAAACAAAAACAGCTAATAGCACAAATTGCTTAAAGGTTTCTTATAGAAATTTGTCAGAACAAACATGCATTACAGCTTGCTGGTGCCAATGATGACCCCTGAGCATGAGAACCATGGAGCGTTGGAAGAAGGTGGCCAGGTATTATGAATTATCTTTTAATTTGCATCATGTGGATGGCCAGGTATATGTCACTTAACTAAGGACACTATATTCAAACACCCTAACAGGTGCAGCTGTTTTTTTGTTTTTTTTGGAAACCCAAGTCTGCTGTGTATAAAGTTCCCAGAACATCAGCCATCATAAAATACTCAAACCAGTCTGCCCAGAACCGATGCTCATGCCATGGATAAAACACTAAATTCACATTTTTTTTTGTGTTTTGATGATTCACGTGAATATTACTCAAAGCTTACAGAACCATATCTGCAAGATTTTATGCATTGCTTTACTGCCATACATGTCAGGCTTGTCACCAGATGATGCAGGAAATCATAGGCAGAGAGAGGGAACCGGTGGAGACTCCTTTTAATGGCTTGAAAGTAATAAACCTAATAATGTTTATATAAACATAAAGTCACACAACAGTCCAAGAAACCAGAAAGTGAGCAATATTGAGGGAGAGCTCAAGAGAGCTTAAGTCAATAAATAATTCCACATAACACAAATGGCAGAGGAACACTGGTATTTAACAGTTAGCAAGTAACTCCACATAACATAATTGGCACAGAAAAAACCCAAAATAGGAAAAAGTTATACAAAAATACAGGAATACAGGATCATAAACTGGAAAAAGCTGACTCAACCAAATGGAGAAAAGGGTAAAGAAAAACAATAATCCAGTAAGGAGGGGAAGGAGAATGAGGCTATAAATACAGGAAGTAATGAGCAGTGACTATAGGGAGCAGGTGAGTAGCACATCCACTGAGGAGGGAGACGCGGAATCAAAACTCAGGTAGATCTGATTTTCTGGAGGAAAGCTTGGGCAAAGGAAACGGATACCTCCTGTTCCTGGGTGGGGAAAAGGGGAGGCTGGTTGCCAAGACAGCGATGAAAGGGTTGTTTTCAGCTTTTGTTTTTTTTTTTTAAATTTGTCCACTAGTTTGGGGAAGATACCCTTAGGACAGGCTGGGCGAAACACTGACTAGCCTGCAGAAAGCCTTTCAGAATCGGTTGGAGAACTGTGGCCCCCTGTCGGAAACAATATTGATGGGGAGCCCATGAAAGCGAAAAATGTGGAGCACAAGAAGTTCTGCCATCTAGCTATCAGATGGGAGCTGGGGTATGGGGACAAAATTGAGGGCCACTGATGAAATCGAGAGCTATGTGAGACCAGGGGCAGTGAGGGACATTATGGTGTCTAAGGAAGACTGCAGGAGATAAGTTGTAGGACTTGTTCTGATGCAAACCTGGAAAGCAGCCACAAACTGGCGGCTGTCTTCCCTCATGTCGGCCCATCAGAAGCAATGCTAAATGAGCTATAAGGTGTGGGCCCTTCCAAGGTGGCAGGCTAGCTTGGAGTTTTGTTCCCATTCTAAAACTCAAGGATGCATGGAAATGGGTACGAAAAAGTGATTAGAGGGAACATTGCTGGGGCTAGTCTCACGTTTCAGGGCTTATCTAACCCTCTTTTCAATGTCAAGTGTGATGGCCGCCACAAGGCATGTAAAGAAGGCTCGGGGATTGTAAGGATGGGCAGAGGAGAATCTGTGTTTAAGATTGGAGAAGGCTACTGCAGCTTAAGTATTCCATTGGAAAAATAACTTGGTGGAGCTGAGGGCTAAGAGGGGGGCAGCCACAGAACTGTAGTTCCTGATAAACCTTCAATAAAAATGAGCGAATCCAGAAATCATTGGATGGCTTGACATGATTTAGGTGTGGACCAATCCAAAAATGACATTACTTTAGAGGGTTCCATTTCAATCTTTGAAGAGGAGATTCTGTACTTAAATAAAAAGACAGACATCTGGTGAAATTTGCATTCCTCACCTTTCACATAAAGCTTACTTTCAAGAAGTCTTTAAAGAACCTGGTGGACACTAGACATGATCTTTGAGGGTACGAGGGAAAATCAGGTTATCATCAAAATAGGCAAAGACAAAGATGTTAAGGAAGTCCCTAAGAACATCATTAATGAGGGCCTGGAAGAGAGTAGGTGTAATGGGTAGCAATTCTTTACAGTAATGTCATTCAGCCTACGATAATTAATACCGGGTTGTAGAGACTTAGCCCTCTTTTCAACAAAGAAGAATCCTTCTCCAGTGATTCCGATTCCGAGATTTACTTTCTTGTGGCCTAGGTTTCAGGTCCTCTAGGAGGGGTGGTACCAGGGAGGAGTTCGAATTGAGACAAATCGAAGATTTACATAGTCGGGAGCTACCTGGAGTGGTCAGTGCACACCTCCTTGGAGATGAAAGGAACAGAGTCAATAGCTGTGAGTGGCAACAGGAAGAAAGGCAGGATGGACTCCAGTCAGGGATGGTATTCTTGATCCAGTCAATAGCTGGGGAACAGAAGGTATCTTGAGGTCGGCCATGATGGAGGCACAGATAAGGTTTTAGTCTGCCCCAGAGTCAATAAGAGCTGTGGTGAAATGGGTTCTGCTGTCGTGGGAGATACAAACGTTGAGGCAGGAACGGGTTGTCAAGGTGCAGTCGGAATCTGGGCCCCTAGTGCCCTCAACCACACTAGGGTTTTTTCCTTGTAAAGGACAGTTCTGGCAACATGCCCTTTCCCTAAGCCGACGTTGGTGCTCCTTTGGTTCACCTGCATAGTTTCAGGCGAGGTGGAAGGGCGCTCCCTGGGGTATGTCCTTTTCCATTGTCAGAGGTGGTGGTCTATGTGACCAGCAATGTCCATGAGGTCATGCTTTTGATCAGGAAGTTCCCTTGAGACAAGTTCATCCTTGACAGCATTGTCCAAGCCACTAAAAAATGTGTCAAACAAGGCATGATTGTTCCAGCCACAAGAGTTACACCCCACCTTAGGCCTTTCTGTGGGGAATGATGAGGCTGGAGTTCGATAACCAGCAAGCACTGAGAAAGGAAGGAGCAGCAGTTGCCAGTTTCACCATCATAAGTGGGTGAGACAGGCAGATGAGGTTCCGGGTTTATGGCGTGTACAAGGGTTGGGCCTGGGGCAGCAGGTTGGGGTGGGGGTGGTGCAGTATTCTGCAGGTTGTGAATGTTAGATAAAAATGTATCTAGGGTCGTGGAGAGTTTTATTGATCTGCTGGAGGTCTTGTTGGTGGGAGCCAAGGAGAACCCCTTGATAACATAAATGGCAGGGAAAAATACCTAAACAGGTCCAAATACAGAAAAAAGGCTCCAAACAAAAAATTCCTAAATGTGACAAAGTTTAGTGATGAGTGGAGAAAATAGGGAGCAGATAAGTAGCTGGTCTGCTGAGGAGGGAAAGGCAGAATCAAAACTCAGGCCTGGAGTGCGGGGGTGCAGGTGTGATGTTGGCAGGGGACGTGACAATATAATTCGCTGATTAGTCAATTTGTATTCCCAATAAAATGCTCAGTGTGTGTATGCACACACAAACACACACACACAGTCATGGGAAAAGAATGTAAACTCTCCTTCAATTTCTTCTGGGCCTAAACTTTTATGACTAAGCAAATAAACTCAACCCTATTTTATCAATTTCACTCAAAATCCATGCAAATTATATAACACTTAAAAGCTGCATTTCTCCAGGTTTATTGTACTTCAAGTGGCAAAAATCTGGGTTAGTGGGCCTAGTGGAGCATTGGTCCATTGGGTAAAACAGTGATGTGGAGATCATTCAGACCCTCTTTCTTATATGACATGGCTTATCATTATCATTCTGATGGAGAGCCTACAGTGATACAGTCTTATTCTTCTGGGCTATACTGCACTCTCTTATCCAGCCTGGATCTACCAGAACAAACTGTTTATCATATCATATCAATAGAATAAAGTTCAGCGTTCTTTTTCATCCCATCTCCTTTCACAAAAGCAAATAATTTCTCTTAAAGTGGCCCCCTAGTTTGGGGATGTGGATGGAGATTTGTGTTTATACAATAATAGCCTTAGTTCATTGATGGTTTCCTTTGTCCCAAACACCAGGTTTATTGATTTCAAGCTTGTGTTAAAGCTGCTATTGCAGGTATTGATTTTGTAGCAAAGTTTCATGATATCAGATAATAAATGTTGTATGTATTGCAGCCATTGGCTTTTAAAGAGAGATTGTAATTCATCATGGAAGTGTGTGGAAACTTGTTTTTTATTTACTGTTATAATATGTGTAGGCGTTAACCTTTTGTAGACCTGTCCACTAATCTAAATGAATATGATGGAATATGTGCATGCACACACACAGAGACACACAAACCAGTTTAAAAAAATTAAATCACTGCAGAAGAAGCAAATGGAAGTGGGTGTATAGTTAAGTCCATATTTATTTTGACAATTTTTATATTTTTTGCTCTGTATTCCTGTATTGGAATTGCAACCATTTTTATACACAGACCCCCAATATTCATGGCTCAAATGGAATTGGAATAATTAATACAATCATAAATAAAATTTTTATTTTTTATATTTTGCAGAGAATTATCTTTACAGGTTGACTGCCTTAAGTCTGGAAATAATAGATCTAAGCATAGACTGGGTTTTCTCCTTTGTGATGCTTTGCCAGGCCTTTACTGCAGCTGTCTTCAGTTGTTGTTTGTTGCTGGTTCTTTCTGTCTTTATTTTTATCTTCAGCAAGTGAAATGCATACTTGATGGGGTTGAGATCAGGTGGTTGACTTGGTCATTGAAGAATATCCCACCTTACATTTAAAAACTCTTACGGTAGGTTGCCTAGAAAACTTCTCCATACTGATCATTCTGTTACAGGCTGGTCTTAGTTTCATCTTCCACAACCGGTCTTTTTTTTTGCAAAGTCTAATCTGGCCTTTCTATTTGTGAAGCTTATGAATGGTATTGTTGCTGAGCTTACCAATGTGTTTTCTCAAAATGATGCTGCTTGGCAAATCCTAGCAGGTTCAACATGTTCCTCTGAGAGATTTGTTTTGTTTTTCAAGCCTTACAACCCATATGTGTGTCTTACACCAAACTTTTCTAGGGTAAATTCTTCTGCATTGCAAACAGTGATACAATGGTAGGCTCAGAATCTACTGAAACCCTACTACTCCCAGATCATTGTAAAACACTTAAGGAAGAGTTATTGCCATTAGACTTGATTGACCTTATGAATATAAAATATATAACCATTTCATTGATTTTCTACCAATGATAATGAAAACATAAACATACATTGCTACTTTAGAAAGTGTGTCTACAAATCTGCAAAAACAAACTTAAGAAAACTATCAGACTTTAGAAAACATTGGAAGTCATTACGGGAGTGATGAGAAAATTCCTGGCCATCATCATCTGATAAGGATGCTGCCATGATAGCTGGCTTTGATCTTTGAAGTAAGGGAAACATTTGGAATTTAACTTGAGCTTACTCCTTCCCTCTAGCTATGAGATTTGTTTGCACAGATGGTGACAGATAGTGTCACCATTCATTTCCTGCTCCACTTCCAGCTACATTCTTAGGTGAAGTAACTCCAGGAACAAAAATCAATAGTGAATTCCAAGCTTTTGTCAGTACAATATTTTTCAGAGCAATATATATATATATGTATATATATATATATATATATATATATATATATATATATATATATATATATATATATATATATATACTAAAAACGTGTTTGCAAATATCAAATATTTTAAATTCTAATTCCTTTTACTCTATGTTTTTCAATCCAGGCCTCCAGTACTGGCAGGTAGCCCTGCATTTTCTGATATATCCGTTATCAGATTCTCACCCCACCGGAATTCTTCATGTGTTGGAGTGGATTCACCCTTTAGCCCCCCACACCCGTACATCAACCCCTACATGGACTACATCCGCTCCATTCAAAGCAGCCCTTCTCTTTCTATGATCTCTGCAGCCAGGGGACTCAGCCCTGCAGATGGTAAGAACTTAGGGGCCCAACATGTCTGCTGACATTCTTTTTATTAGGCACAAGATAGCATAGCTTTTTCCAAAGATTTCATGCACAAAAACCTGCTAACAGATTTTCACTGGTTTGAGGAAGCCTGTTGTCACCACTTTGGCATTACAGATTTTTTTATTGCTAAAAATTCACACAGTCAACAAGTGGAAGTCTTTGGTGACTAAAGTGTGAATCATTTTCTCTGCTTTCACGTAAAATGCCTTGAATGACCATATCTTTCAAAATACATGAACTGCAATATGCTATATATCTGCACCACATTTTTCAAATGCTAACACACTGCTTTTAAAGCTGCACATTCAAAATAGGATGATGGCAATGCCCAAGGTTCCAGCTTAATTGATTTTGACCTTCTTCTCATGTTATTTTCTCTGCTCAAAGAACAAGTGAGTGTTCTAGTCATGTTCAGAGTTAAAGGGAGTATGCCCAGCACAGGGTTTGGGGCAAAGGGCAGAAGTAAGGGATGTCAAGCAGCATGGACTTGAAGCTTCAGGCCTATAGGGAGCTGTTTAGGTCCATTGCTCAGAATCAGACGGGAAAATCAATTACAGGCTTGGCAGGACCCAGTGTACTGGCCTTTTGGCCTGCTGCACAGTCAGGGTACTTTAATTGAAGTCTTGAGTTCAGTTACTGTAAGAGGCCAATTGAGACTCCTTTTGGTGTCTACAGATAATTGCTACAAAATCAAAACATATTTCTATCCCACCAAAGCTAACAGTGTACCACATATATAAAAGTATATTTTTCTTTGTGCATTATAATGTTGTTTGCCTCAGCATGCCTACGGTCAGTAGTAAACAACTCCTCTTGGTTCAGAAAATGCAAGTATGTACATTATCTATAATAAATTATCCTAGGTGTAAATAAGTGTATGAATCACAGGCAGTTGTTTTAAAACTACAAAGGAAGCCAGACTTACTATACAATATCATTAAAATGCAGCAATTAAATATTTCACAGCATGCCTGAGAAAATGGTGGCAAGGAAAAAATCTCTGAGACAATAGGATGAAAAGTTGAAAGGAATCAGACTAAAATAGGAGCCCACCTTTGTCAGAGTAATACAGGATAGTGCACTTGTAATCATGTCCTATCTATAACTGTACACTAAATAGTCAAATCATTTGTGTAACCAGGAGCTTTTAAGCAAATTATTTGCATAATTTTTTAAATCAAAATAGTTCCAACATAAATTCCTTCCTGCCAAAAACATCAAATATTTAATGACAGAGACCAGAGCCTAAAACAGCCAATCATCCAAGTTCACCAAAAACAATTTATGCCTATGAACAAAACAAAAGTTTGTTCAGGAACTGCAATGCAAGATCATTCAGTGGTGTTTTATAATCAGTATAATTAATAAACATGACTAGGAGCCAATACAATGTGGATAAGATAGGAGTGATGTGTTTATATCTAGGACTCGTTCTGGCCTATCAGGAGCTTGTTTATTCACCTACAGAAACATGATATAATAATAATCCAACTTAGATATAATAAAAGAATGCGTGTTCTATCCTAGTGATATCTACATGAGCTTCAAATTAAAGACTGGCGTCAATAATCACATCAAGGTCTTTTACTGCTACACTTAATAAAACACAAATGCCATCCAGAGTTACTATGTAATTAGAAAGCTTACTACTGTTACAAATAGTCTAATGTAAGTACTTATGTCTTCACCAGAATTAAGTCATCAGAATTTAACAGGAGGAAGTTAATAAGCATCAGTGCTTTAATGGCCTTAGATGGTTTCTTCAACTCTAATAACACCTTCATCTTCTTCTTCTTCTTCTTCTTCTTCTTCTTCATCTCCTTCTTCTTCTGCTTCTTCTTCTTTTCTTCTTCTTCTTTATTATTATCATGCTTGAAGAAATAAGTAAAAGTTCATTTCTTATTTGACAGAACTGGAACCTGACATGGTCAACTTAATGTAGCCGTTCTGTCAGCTTGAACTAGTTTGGTCATTCTACTTTGGCCTCTCATCAACAATGTTTTTCTGTGTATCTGGTGTTTTTTATCTGCAGAATTGCCACTTTCTGGATGATTTTCTTTATTTAAACATTCTTAGTAAACTTTAGACTGTGAAAATCCCAGAAGCTATAGAATTATTCATACTAGCCCATCTGCACTCTAAAAAACGCTGGGTTGTTTTTTTCAACCCAAATGCTGGGTTGAGGCCGCTGGGTAGGACTTTGGGCTGTTTTAACCCAAGTTTGTGTTGGAAATTGTTTTGAGCTATAACCCAGCGGCGCTGGGTTTTGAACACGGACGTGAAAGAGAGCATGCACGTCAACGTGAAAATCGGACAACACCTGTGCGAGAAGCCGCCATCTTTGCGTCTTCAGATGAAAGCGAGTGAAATTCTGTTATTCAATATGTATTTAACGATGTTCATAGCCATAAAAAATCTGCTTTACTGTAAAAACTAATGTTATATGCGCAATTTAGGCTTTCGGTCAGTTAAACTGAGATTACCTCACGAAGCCATGCTCCGACTCACGACAGATCCCAGATCAGTGAGCAGGAGAGCGTGTGTGGCATCTTCATCGGAGCTTGGAAGGAATAAGGTAAATGCTTTTTAAATATATTATTTTTGTACATGTTAAATCTACTTTATTATAAATGATTTCTGTGTTAGATACGGTTTTGATACGGCGGAGTTTACTTGATGGTAACGTATTTTGTTAGGACATTCAATTTCCCGCTCTGCTTCTACATTTTGTTTAACTTCGCTGTGAGGTTGAAACAAGCGGGAATGTCTGAGGGCAGCTCAGGCTAAATAACGTTAAGGTTTGAAACTAAACATGTTCGACCGCCATTTTATTCGTGACACACCCAGGATCATTAGGATAATTTAGGAGCAATTCTTGGATAAAATGCCTTTTGACTGACATTAATATTTTCTATGTAATTAGTTGATGGCAGCAAGCAGTGTTCCCTGGTGTGGCAGTTTGGTGTATGGACTTCCTGGGGAGGAGACACCAGCAGTAAGAGTTCTGCCAGCATTCATTTTTGCAGACAAACTGTAACTTATTTATTTGTTTTTTATTATTAATTAAACTGTGTATAGTTAATAAACTTTTATTACTGTGACCTGACTGCTTCATTGGATTCTGTGTTCTTTAACTTGTACACTGTTACATGAAATGTTTTCATATTTCACACACATTTAATTGGAAGTAAATTTTTCAGACTGAAGTCAGTGATGCATTTACTGTGATATTTGATACATTTTCATCGAATGCGAGTGTTTTACATGCTGTTATGACGAAATCAGCTCCGTATATTAGACATATAAATTAGATTTAAGGTTTGCTATTTTAGCCTAGACATCCTTTCCAAAAATAAGAAAACGTGTATTAATAAAACGAAGGACGACATTTTATTTAGAGCACCTAAATTGCTTCCACATACTTCCGTGTTTCCCGTGGGCGGGATTACCAAGTTAAGTATTGTTGTAGATTCATTATTTTAATCACTTAAATTTGTGACCCATTTTGGGTTAAATTCAACCCAGCAGTGTAGTCATTTTTAACTAATAGTTGGGTTAAAATCACAACCCAGCATGCTGGGTTAAACATGATAACCCAACTAGCTGGGTTAAAATAAGCGCTGGGTTGCCAAAATAACCCAAATTGGGTTGTTTTCAACCCAGCAGATTTTAGAGTGTGGCACCAATAATCTTCCTATGATCAAACATTTGTTTCAATGTTGACAACATTTTGTTTCATACTGATAAGGAAATCATTTAAAGCTGTTAGCAAGTATCTGCATGTTTTTTTCATTGCACTGCTCACACATAAGTGTATATAAATATAATGTCTAGTACAATCATGAAACTCCTTGTGCGGATTGATTCTCTTATTATAGATGCCATTACAAATCTAGATGCCATTAAAAACATATAGGACTCCATAACAACAATCTGTTTATTGGAGGGATTTTTCTAAAAATGTGTCTTCAGCACATACAAAGACACCACCTGCAAGGACATCTTGGAGAAGACACCAGAGCAACGGCGGCAAGGAAAACTCCCTGAAATAATATGAAGAAGAAAGCTTGAAAGGAACAAATCTCAGAATGGAACCCATCCTCATTTGGTTGACACTGGAGAGTAAAATGTCCTTTTTACAACAGTTTATAGTAGTGCAACCAAGAGCACCTGAGGAACTATTGGGTCAGCGCAAACTCTGAGTTCAGCACAGCCCAATATATTTCTTCTTGTCAAAGTCTTCAAATGTCCATTTCAGCACCATTGTTTATCCTTCAGCCAAATAGTACAAAATTAAATCTCCTACCTCATATCTGGAAAGGCACAAAATCTCATGGAGTGAGGGAAGGCCAAATCCAGCCCAAAAGCCTACAACTCATCTGGGCATACACTCTGTGTTCTGTGCCACTTTGCCCCTATCATCCCCAAATTTAAGGCTCTGTGCACCTCTTAGCCTATAGTCTGAATTATTGCATTTACAGTCTAATATTTACATAATCTTTTATGTAACCCTTTGTCATCCTGACTAAACTCCTGAACTCAGAGATTTTCCTCCTTATCCTCCTCCTCCCCAGCACCTCCAGATGCAGCAATGGCATTCCAAGAGCTGTCTCATATATATCTTTAATTGTCTGAAAATATTATCTCTAATACCTTAGTGTGGACACTCATTTTGATGGTGATATGAAGGTAAAAACAGTCCTAATGAAACTCGAAAATCACACAATTTAAAAACAGAAATGGATCATAGCTTTGAATTGGCCCCAGAGCCACTGCAGCTCTGATCAGGATGAAGTATTAAAAAACATTTTTTTTCCTTCATCTATAAGGAAGTTATAATTCCTGGCCAAATCCAAAGATGATCATTTTAAGTTATTTTAATTAGTGTGTCACACATAAAAGATGTAGAACTGCTTCAGATATCATTTGTGAGAAACAGATCTAACCATAGTTTGGATCTTTTTTTTTTGCTTCTGATTCTGTTCCATTTTCATTTTGTGAATTTGCACACATGCTTTCTACTTTCTTCTATATGCATCTGACTGAAGGGATGCCCTCTGGCTGTGGTGGCATGCAGAATAATTGGATTTTTTTTTTCTTTCCATTGTGCCACCCACAACTCTTCACATATCCAAACTTCCAAACAACAGCCCATCAAGTGCATGCCTCAATACATTTTGCAAAGGGTAAAAATAAAAACATAAAAGCAAGGCAGAGACAATTAGCATAGCAACCCTGCAGCCCTACCCATCAACTTACAGACATAATACCCATATCAGATTTGTTTAGAATATTTCTCTTTCATTTATTTAGCCAAAAACGTATATTACAGGCTTAGAGACTGAGCCATTACCTATGTTTTAGTTCTTTTGTTTTTAATCTATTTTTGTGTTCCTTATTTCTTCCCCTTTAATTTATAGCTGAGATAGAGCAGAGATTAGCCAGAACACAGTGATGAATATTGCATTTGCATTTTGAGAGCCAAACAGAGTGTGTGCGCACATGTTGGCGGGGTAAGAGGCAAAGATGGAGTGAAGGAGATAAAGAGTAAAATCCCAAGTGTACCTCTGTTTTATGCATGCAGATCTGAAGAGATATGGACCATTTGTTTTTAAATGGAGTTTTAACTTTGGCAGTGAGAGAAGAGGAAACTAGCTTGCTGAGAGGATGCAATGTGGAGGGAGTGCTGCACCTCCCGATAACAACCTGCTGCCTCTCTTCCACGCATTAAGAGAGCTGCATGGTCTGATATGTTATCCAGCTGTTTATTACCCAAATAAATACAGAAGCCCTGTCTCACTTGCCTCAAGCCTTGAGTTGAGTGCAGGTATATGTGATTATATTACAAAGTGCCTTCGTCTTTAGTTCTTTTAAGTGTGAAAACAATGGATTTAAATAATTAGGTTTTTACTAATCAAATAACATTTCATATGCATGTAACTGAAATAATACACCAGAATACTCATAACTCAATTCTCCTCATTTTGCCGAGCATTTTGATATGTCACGTGTATGTTTTGGTAATTTTGGAAATCCATTTTTTTGGCATTGACCTGCACACAATATCATGTGACATCACAAGATTTCATCAGAATACAATGCGCCAACTCAAGGCTGCAAGGGCAGAATTCAGACACTCTGTGAGCAGGTTGAGGATTTTCTCCTCCACTGTTTACCAGAAAGTCTTTCTCAAGTTCAATGAAAATAACAAAAATTAAAAGGAGCAACTACAGGAAATTCAGCACAGACCGGAATATGTAATTTATTTTATTGATATCACAAATTTAAGCTATTAAAGAAATGTAGCTGGGAATATAACTGAGAAACCACAAGGTGCAAACATCATTTTTGACCATTATGATATTCACACTGGCAACTCCTTATACAATGCTCCTAAAAAAGCTTAAAATATCAACATTACACATGATTAGTGTCAGCCATACAAATCTCTAAGATGTAAATGTAAAAATATTGTGTATTAGAATGCATTAATACATAAGTTATAGTCAGAACTGTCAAAGCTGCTGTTATAAAAAAAATAATCAAAACTTTCTGACCAATCTGAACTGATTGTTCAAACCTATAATTTTGTATAATTTATATAAATTGGTTTAAATTAGTATTTTGCAACATGCACAACTGTGCAGCTATTTGTGTTTTTTCTTCTCCCCCATTTCGTAGCCCAACACACTGGTTTGACCACTGCAGAATACTACCATCAAATGGCAATGCTAGCAGGTCATCGTAGCCCCTATGCTGACATAATTCCTTCCACCATATCCAACACTGGAGCAGGGACCAGTACATTGCACATGGAATACCTCCAAGCTCTGGAAGGTGAGTGTTCAGACTACATATTCTGAACCTGATGTGGTCCAAAAGTGATGAAAGTGAATCCAGTGATTTTAAATGTGAGTAACTTGATTTAGGTCTCTACAATTATTGTATCTAAAGTCAAATATATATTAATGACCATTCAATATATGAATAGTTTGTTTATTCTTTGTCTGTGAATTAACCAAAGCAATATCCAAAACTGCACTTTTTCTTAAGTTTGCAGATGAAAAGACAAATGATTAAAAAGTTAGTAAGATAATACAGTCACCTGATTTGAATAAAAAATTGGCTTAATGGTTTGACTGGGGAAAATGTGTTTTGTGTGTGTGTGTGTGTGTCTGTGTGTGTCAATAAATTATTAAGGGCACATAGAAAATTAAAGGCACACTCGTTTTCAAGAGAGAATGTACTGACTGGACTTTTGACTTTGCTTTGATGGGAATGGTTTAGTCAGCCTCTTGTTAGTGCTCCCTCTCTGTCAAGTCTCACAACCTAATTAAAACTAGCCAAACTTGCAATGGTATCAGAAAATTAATTGCTATTAAGTGGGAATTGGAATGTCCCATTATTCATCATGGGAGAAATCCTTTCTTCTGTGGCACTGTTTAAGATTAATAGACTGGAACAAAACAATTAGCGCCATTCTTTTTTTCGATGGAGATGTAAAGGCTTTTTCTACTTCACAGTCTTACAGTGATTGAGCCTGGGTAATAACTCCTCCTGTTTCTACAATGCATGTTCCAAGCCAATTTACCACTTAAAGCACTTTTTTATGATGTAGAGATATTGCATGCAACCAAATAAAGAAAACGGTGTTATCAAATATTTTCAAGGTTGGAAAGAGAGCAGCAGTAGCTTACTTGGATTTCAGCTATCTTCCTATAAGTTTAATTACTGTTGGAAGGAGACTAATAAAACGTAACAGGCTTGGTCTATGTGTGTTCTGATGAGGACATTGTTTAAATGATTTGGTTCCTAATTAGTCATTTTAAATTTAAATTGCACATAACATCCATATTTATGTGGGCATGTGGTAGCCTAGTGGTTAAGGTGTTGGGCTACCAATTGGAAGGTTGTGAGTTTGATCCCAGGTCCACCAAGCTGCCACTGTTTGGCCCCTGAGCAAGGTCCTTAACCTCAATTGCTCAGTTGTATAAAAATGAGATAATGTAAGTCACTCTGGATAAGGGTGTCTGCTAAATGCTATAAATGTAAATTTAGGAAGACATGCAGTTCAGTAACTCTAATTTTAAGTTTAATTGCCTGCATAATCAAATAGGAAAAGAATTACAGTAAAGCAAGTGTTATTGCCTGCCTTATTTCCTTTTTAAATACACCAATCTGTCCTAAGATTAAAACTATTTAATATTATGTATTTGGTAGATTCTTTGAACCAGTTGTCTAGCCATCATAGTTTAGCCCTTGAACACTCGGTTTAATACACTTGCCCATTTTTCTTGCTTTCAACATATCAGCTTTGAGAGCTGAATGTTTAGAGTCTGCCTTCCACCCATTGACGGGTGGCATTGTAACAAGGCAATCAATGTTATTTATTCCACCTGTCAGTAGTTTTAATGGTATGGCTGGTTAAGTGTAAGTATTATTTTGTAGATTTTGTTTAAAAATTCAGCATTTTGAACAGCTGTCATATTGTAGATTCATCAGCAGAGACTAAGTGAAAGCCTTGTGTGTGTCCCACACATCAAAATTTAAATCCATTGAAAGCCTTGGAGCAGAGCTGTGAACAGGCCAGATTGTGAATATGCTGCAAGAATATGGACACACACACACACACACACACACACACACACACACACACAAACATCTTGTGATTTACATGTGAATGGCAGGCACTGTAAATGCTTTGAAGTGTCAAATAAGAGAGAAGGGGGGATAGGGATGGAGAAAGAAGACTGTGAGTAATCTTATTTGCTTGCTTCTGCTTTCTGATAAAATTAAAACAACTGAAGGGAAAATGAGTCATAAAGTCATTGTGTCACTCCATCTAACAAAAGAGCTACATCCCCTTGGCATCACTCCTTTCCCCTCCTCCTCCTTTCACTCCTTTCTTGTTTGTGACATTTCCAATGAAAAGACAACAAAAGTCATTTCTTAATCTGCAGATACTTGTCATTGTGTGCAAGTGGGCCTGTCTTCAACGAAGCAGCTTTCTACTGAAGGCTTTTCAAAAACAGACCACTGCAATTCCATTCACGAATAAAGAACTATTCATGGAAATCAAATGTGATTAAAAATTGGGTGAGGGGAAAGTCTCTCTCTCTCTCTCTCTCTCTCTCTCTCTCTCTCTCTCTCTCAAACACACACACAGGGCCGGTGTTTTACAATATTTACTTTGGGGCACTTGTTGAGGTCTGAAGAGAAGCAATGCTTGTGGAGGGTAAAACAGAATTAGCTGTAACTGTTGATGTGCTAGCAACAGAAACACAGACAGTACTAGTATTGCTTTAAAGTCTTCAAACGATACATCACACAATTAATAAAGTTGTAACAATAGTCATATAAACACAGAGGTGGGTAGTAACGAGTTACATTTACTCCGTTACATTTACTTGAGTAAGTTTTTGAAAAAAATATACTTCTAGGAGTAGTTTTAAATCACTATACTTTATACTTTTACTTGAGTAGATTTGTGAAGAAGAAACTGTACTCTTACTCCGCTACATTAGGCTACAATGAGCTCGTTACTTTTCTTTTTACCTCTTTGGTATTCTACGCATCAATTTTAATGTTTAATTTTGACAGATAGAGAAACTTCCCCTAAGGCTCTACCACGTGACTGTGTTTCACCAATCAAACGTAGTTGTGCAGTCTCGTCACGTTACCATACTCAATCTCAGCGGCGGGACGGGTTAGTTAGCAACATGTCAGAATCAACCGTCGGCAATGCAGACACAAATGAGGAGGAAAACCCGCACCCCTGGCCTCATATTGAAAGCATGTTTACCGTAGTAAAAGTGTGAGAGAGCAGATACATTATGAGGTGTCTTCTGTGTCTGCCAAAGCAGATAGGCGCATGTTTGTCTTTTAGGTTACATATGATAGAGCTCTCAAGTCTTCATCGTGAGACACGCATTTCAGTCAGTTCACACCTTGTATTTCTTACGCTGAGAAGTAAGAGAGAACTTTTTCTGCCAAATACTATTGAATTAATGGACGAGGCGCAGGCATACAGTACACATACATACAGTTTTGTCCAGTTCAGCTGTTTCGAGTTTTTTTATGTGCTCAACTTTACTCAGCGCCGCAAGAGCCGACAAACAGATGACATCAGACGTGTCGTTTCTTGCAGCGCCGAACACATATTTAAAGGGATAGTTCACTCAAAATGAAAATTTTGTCATCATTTACTCACTCTCATGTTGTTACAAACCTGTATACATTTCTTTGTTCTGATGAACATGAAGGAAGATATTTTGAGAAACAAAAACAGCTTTGCAACCAGAAGCTTTAGCTTACCTGAAACTAAGGAAAGTACTAGAGGCTTCCTGAAATTAATTAAAGGAGTAGAGATGTATTTCATTATTATTGCCCTTTCATCAAGGCATCAAATGTGCAACAATCACAACACAAAAGAAATTAAATGTGTTTGTGTGTGTGTGTGTGTGTGTGTTTCCTTCTGTTGTTCTGTCACTGGAGACACACACAGTTTATGAGAATTTATGGGCTGCCTCGTTCTAGTTCTGCCTGGTAAAAAAGTATAAAGGTTTGGAAATTTGTGTTACTTTTGCATATTTATTTTTTATTTATTATTTTATTTATTAAGTACTTGAATTTACCTGAATTATTTTAATTTAAGCTATTTTGTAATTAATTAATTTTAATTTATTTTATTGCTTGGATGAGCCATAATTTGCCTAAAGATTATTTTGTATTTTTGTCTGTCTGATTGTTGTCGTGTTAAAAAATAAATCAGACGTTACTCAACAGTTACTCAGTACTTGAGTAATTTTTTCACCAAGTACTTTTTTTACTCTTATTCAAGTAATTATTTGGATGTCTACTTTTTACTTTTACTTGAGTCATATTATTCTGAAGCAACAGTACTTTTACTTGAGTACAATTTTTGGCTACCCTACCCACCTCTGTATAAACATAAGAAAATTTAACGTCGGTTGAATTATGAGGATTTGTTAGCTGCTGCACAGTAATCGCTTTAGATTACTGTTATTATAAAATAATATTTACTTACTTGCTTTCTCTCTTTTAGCCGGGTCTCGCTTTCCCAGTCCGAGATTTCTTACCCGTCAGGGTAGGAAACGACCCCTTCCTGGTTCACCATTCTCAGACTCAAGTTTTGATTTTCATGCAATGATCCGGAAATCACCAAATTCCCTGGTGAGCATCCTGAACAGCTCTAGGCCCAGCTCATCTACCAGTGGATCCTATGGCCATCTGTCAGCTGGCACTATCAGGTACTGACTGCATTACTTGAAAATACATGTAGTATTGGTTTAGTCCTGTGGCAATTGGTTTAGTATTGTGGCAATCTGAAATAAAAAAAAAAAAAACGACAACAAAAAACAAATTCTTTGAAGCAGTGTGTATTTTTGATCTTTGCTTGGTGCTGAATCAAATGACTATAAGCTAAAACAGACAAACCTGTATTTTGTTTGTTTGCTTGTTTCTTTGTTTTTTGTTTTTTTAAGGAAACACTGTTACATACTAATGTTTAATGCCCTTCCAGAATTGGATTGTTGAGTGGGAAAAAATGATTAAATGCTGAGGGTATTTCATTAATGAGAAAGGCATGTTTAAAACAGACAGGACTGGCAGGGAGAAGACATGAGGAGCGGAGAACATGAACGATAGAAAGATAGATAACTAGGAAGAGAGGGACTGGAGAGCAGAGTATTGCATCTCAGGCTCTGCTGCAGAGTGATAAATGAACATACAGTGCCAAATAAACGAGGGAACAGGCTGAGTGCTATTAGGCGGAAACATGTGAACAGACTCCTCTCCTCCTCCCAAGCATCTGTCCCTCTGATATGTATCACCTGATTAATGTTCCCTCCATCAGAGTGGGAGAGCTCTACCCCAGTACCAACACTGTGCAATTGCTCATACTGGAACCGGAGAAAAGAAAAGGGGGTGATGGATGAAAGGAACTGTAAAAGAAGGGGACAAGTGAAGAGTATAGGGCTTTGTTGGGGACACTAACACTGACTCTAATATGAAAGAAATAGAGAGAAGGCAAGTAGACAGGGCAAAATAGTAAATAGAAAACATATTGCATGTCATATTGCATAGTTGCTGCTTTTTTATTTGGTAATATATCTAAATAACATATACACTGTTTACAAAATTGTGGGAACACTTAAATCATATATTGGAGCTTGATGAACGAAATATTGAAATAATTTATTTAATGGACACAGCAGCTTCTGTGGCTCCAGCTAATGGTGCAACTTTTTGTGTTAATATGCGTCATAGAGACTGTAATTGCGACTAATGTAGTAAATATCTCGCATTACTACAACAAACTCTAATGGCTCTGGGCTCAAAGAACAATTTTTGGTAATGAATTACCAAAATTCATTACAAGAGACACTACGCATTCTAGGACTTTACACGGACAAAACACTCACACAGCTTTGAGTGACTCAGCTAACCCGGGTACAGAAGCACTACAAGCAGTGTGAGAGGAACAGGAACCGAAGCTGAAAGCTAACCATTTCCAACCAGCCCTTCCATCAGTATTACTGGCTAATGTACACTCTCTTCACAATAAAATGGATGACCACAGACTTTGACAGAACACCCAGGCTGAAACAAGGAATTGATGTGTGCTTATCTGAACTATGCAGAAAGGTGCAACAAGACCTCTGGTAAGAACAGAGAAGAAGAAGGTGTTTATATACATTAACAATGACTTGTGTATCAATACTACAAAGGTTGCTACTCACTGATTACCACAGCTGGAGTCTTTAGTGGAAAAATACCAGTCGTACTATCTACCACGGGAATTCACTGCCATTATAGTAGTAGCAGAGTAAATTCCTCCCAGCGCAAATCTTAGAGCTAATGATAATGAAGCACTGAGTGAGCTGCACAATACAGTATTAGTGAGCAACATACAACCTACCCAGTTGCCTTTTTCATTGTTACCAGGGATTTATGTACTCAAAACTGTTGCACAAATGTTTTACCATCACATCAACAATCAGCCACAAGAAGAGATGACATACTGGACCTATTCTATGCAAACATCCAGGATTCACACCAAGCCATTTCTCACCCCCACCTAGGACAATCAGACCATCTCTGTGCGCTCCTACTCCCAGCATACAGGCAATTGATGAAGCACCAGGCCAGCTTGGAGGACAATCCAGGTCTGGCCAAAAGGATCCACTTCAGCCCTACAGGAAGGTTTTGAGAGTACAGACTGGAACATGTTATTGGAAGCTGCCACCTATAACCAGCACATTTGTCTAGAAGAATGCACTGACTCTGTGACCAGCTACATATAGAAGTACATAAGGGAATATCACTGTTAAAAAACTATAACCACATGAGCTAACCAGAAGCCGTGGTTGGCGGGTGAGGTATGTGTCCTTATCCAAGGTATGCTGCCTTTAAGATGGGAGAAAAAGCACCTCTCAGGTCAGTAAGGGCACAGCTTTCAAAAGCCGTCAAGAAAGCAAAACACCAGTATGCACAGAAAATAAACAATCACTTCTGTGATACTAAGGACCCCAGACACATGTGGCAGTGCACCCAGGCCCTAACTGACTATATAATCACATCACATGCTATCAACAGTGACAGCCATCTCTCTGACATGTTAAATGACTTCTATGCACAGTTTAAAGCTCTGAACACCACACGAGCATGCAATTCTGTGCCTACCCCTGAGGAGCAGGTGCTCTGCCTGGCCAAATCTGACATGAGGAAGACAATATCTATTGCCAACCCATGGAAAGCTGCTGGCCCTGAAAACATACCAGGGAGAGTGCTCAGGGACTGTGCTGACCAGCTGGAGGGCATCCTCACGGACATTTTTAACATCCTTTTGAACCAGGCTGTGGTCCCTGTAATCTATTTGAGCCATACTTCACACCTACCCCATATTTATACATCATAAGTTCTATAATGCTTAAATGTTTACTGTTAATTTATGTTTATTCTCTACTGTTTATTGTTTATTGTTAAAATTATTACTTCACTACTTATGCACCTTGGTCTGTAGTAACAGCATTTTGTTCTTTTGTATACTGTCAGAAAAGCAAGTGACTTCAAGAATAAAACCAGGACCTAATGCAGGTTTATTAACAAAACACAGATAGGGAAAAGGACAACAACAAAATCCAGGAAATGTACATGGCAAAACAAACAGAAAAAAGACCAACTAAGCTGAACAGGAAAAAGATTAGGATGCCGCAAAGTGAAAAGCAAAGGGGAGGAAATAAATAGGTAAATTAATAAGTCAATTAGAAAAAGGTGAGTAGTGATGAGAACATGCTGCCAGAACACCCCATAATGTATTTTCAATACAGAATTCCAAGAGAATTTCCAAGCAAGGTTCCTCACATAAACTGTGTATATGGAAGAATGACAATAAAGCTTGAGTTGAGTTAAGTTGAGTTCAATTGAGTTGAGTGCTACGTTAAGAATAAAATGATGTGAATCTGATCAATGGAAACCAAAATCATCAACCCATTACCCAGTGAAGGCTGGAGAAGGCTGACCAAAAATAAATAAAAAACTAATTACAGGCTGATTTAACAATTCATTTTAATTTCATCAAGGTAACTCATAATGACAGTCAATAGTGTGTATGGCCCCCACATGCCTGTATGCACTCCTGATAACGTCTGTGCATAAGTCTCCTGATGACATGGTGGGTGGTGTCGTAAGGGCATCTCCACTCAGACCAGTATAGAAACAGAAGAGATAAAAAAACAAGAAATAAATATATATAATAATAAGAAGAAGGAAAAAATAAGAATGAAAATAAACAAATTATTATATACAATTAAAGTTTTAAATTAATTTCAAAATATTAATTTAAAATGTAAAATACTATATACCTATCCCTATTCCTAATGTGCGAGGCGGCGGCGGCAAAAAACTCCCTGAGATGATATGAGGCAGAAACCTTGAAATGAACCAGACTCAGAAGGGAACCCATCCTCATTTGGGTGACACTGGACAGTAAATAATGTAAATGTAAATACTGTCCTTTCTACAACAATTTATAATAGTGAAACCGAGAGCTCCAGAGGAACTAATAGGTCAGGGCAAACTCAAAGTTCAGCACAGACCTAACACTAATTTCTTCCTTTATTTGTAGTACTGTATATGTTGGCAAAAAGGGAATGTTTTTCATTTTCCCACCAACTTTTTGTAAAATAAATGTGAAAGGAAATCCAGAGAGTTGCATTTTATTAATTAAATTTTGATTTGTTTGAGATTTTTAAATTATATATTTATTTTAGTTTATTAAATCTTACCTTATATGATTATTGTTTAAATTATTTTTTAATATGTTTAAATACATTCTTTTTACTAAAGGTCAATAAACTCTGTGAGAAATAGTGCTAAAATATAAATTTGGTCTGGTGGTGTATTGATGTATTTTTAGTGTTGTATTGATGATGTATTTTTTCAGCATTTTTATCCTGTGGAAATGCAGCAGAATAATGTTACTGAGCTCATGAAAAATACACAATGTCTGTATTATCTGCAGAATATACATATATAGGCTAATGATGAACATTATAGAGGGATTTTAATCATAGAAGTATTTTTTGTTATTGGTTCATATGTATATTAATGTCTATTTGATGTTTATGGGTCTAAGATTCACGCATACAACTCTAGTGTTGTGTCACTAACCCTATTAGACTACCTCCTTACATGATCAGGGTGGAGAGAAAAAAGAATCTACAAGCCCTAAGGGAAACAAAAAACCCAAAGCAGACAAAGGGAGACAGAGAGGCTCCTGACCCCCATCCAAAGCGATTGATCACTGACCTAGGAAAGCTGATCACTCATATCTGGAATGTGCATGGACACATACTGATGAGTGATGAGACAGTGAACAGCACACTGCACTGTCTAGCTGCATTGATTTCATCTCTGAAAATAATAAGATGAGGCATATGAGGGGGCAGAGGAGCCCACAATGAATTGGGCCTTAGGGACCTGCCATTGGATCCAGACATCCAGTTTAGCTGCTTATTTTAAATATCACAATCAAATATTATATAAAATAATTTTAGATTGCATTGTACTAGCATCTAAATGGAATATGATCAGAAAACATTAATTTAAACATAAAATAATCATTGCTGAGATTAAGAAATGTAAGCTAATTTTTAACAATTTTCAATTTGGTTGATTTTTAATCATTAAATTGCTTAAGAATAGTAAAGTGTTTCAGTGTTGTATTGTGTTGTACAATTATTGTAAGATAAGACTTTATATAGTCCCAAGAAATATTTGTGTCCTCACAGATACAAAACAAACCTAAATCTATTTACTGCATCTCTGCTTGTCTCTACTTTTTTATTTAAATACAACTTCTTTATTTTTATTTTCACTACAGTTAATTGTAAGTCTGAGATTATAGTTCTGATTTGTTGTATTCTCAGACTTACTTACTTTACCATACTCTTGTATCCTCTTAACTGTTTTCTTTCTTATGTCTGTTTGCTCAACATGTACTTAATAAACACCTGGTATTTTCTTTTTTTCTTTTTTGTTGGAAAATCTTATTTAATTTGAATGTTACCATACGAATGCCTTTAACAAAATTTATATATTGAATATATAATATATTTATTAGAAATTATATT
The DNA here is from genome assembly GCF_030014155.1 of Tachysurus vachellii. NCBI lineage: Eukaryota > Metazoa > Chordata > Actinopteri > Siluriformes > Bagridae > Tachysurus > Tachysurus vachellii. The sequence goes on along the minus strand of NC_083484.1, from coordinate 8,540,430 downwards.
TTTTACAAACAAGATTTTAACAATTGAGCAATTGTTATTCATTATAAACAATAAAATAAATCAATAAAAACTATATTTTAAAATCCTTATTATTCTTATTCCTTTTTCCTAGTCCTGGACTGAGTTTTTCCTACCCTCCCACCCCAGTTGCACTGCAAATGCATCAGCAGATAATTGGCCGGCCTCCTGGCATTGTGCATTCTACTTTTGGGCACAGTCCCCCTCTCATCCACCCTGGTCCTGCCTTCACTGCCCACAGACCTATAGCAGGCATCACCACTTCAGGACCTGGGCCCACAGAGCGTGCCATCATCTCCACTGACATACAAGTAAGTGCTCCATTGTGTTCATAACCCCTAATGAACTGTTTAGTGAATCTTGCTTAAATACAAAATATGTATTTCACTTCATGTTCCATAAACAAAAAAAAAATTTGGATGGAACTGATTCTCCACTGTTATTTATTAAATTTTTGATTTATTAGCACTCAGCATCAGCGGTGAACTGTTTATTGCTGTGTGTGTATGGAAACGTGCCCTAAACACATCAGCATCGTATGACTGCAGAATGTGATTGCAGGTAGCCCTTTTCTCACACAAACCCCAGGGGACATTACTGAGAGTTTTGCGGTTTTATATATCCCTTTGAGAAATAACACACATTTTGTTCATGACAAAGCTTCCTTTATTAATCAGAGCCAGATCTACTGTGCAACTTTCGGAAGGACTGACACATTTACAACATCTACTTGCTGATTGTGGTGGAGTATAAAATACTGTGGGGAGCACTAGGAGATTTTGTGCTTATACTGATCGGAATTGTATTTTGTTGCCATGTTGATGACTTTAGATCTGGTTCTATGGCAGATAGAACACTCTCTCATTCTTAATGACAGTCTTTCTTCACAGGAGCATGAGTATGCCACTCATACAAGTGGCCCCCTCAAATTTGTCCCCCTGAATGGTCATAAAAGAACAATTAATGGGAACAGACTGAGGACCTACTGTAATCATTGATCATTATAGATAGAGAAAGTGGTAGACCTATTGGTATTGATATTATTTGTCTTCTAATGGACTGTTGAGCAATGATATTACTGAAGTAACTGCAAATGAATTTATCTGGTATTGTCTAGAGTAATATATGGGTTCAGAACTTTATTTAATTATAATATTTATTATATTATTACACATGTAATTATATTTAGATGATGGTAGTGTTAGATTTTTTTTTATCTTCATGTGGCATATGTTGGGTTGTATCAAATACCTCTGTATGCACCAACTATGAATTTCTGAAAGACCATGTTCATTTTTCCAGGTTATTCTTGAGTCCTGATTAACTGATGAATATATCCTGAAACATATTTACATTAGTACTAAATGCAAAAAAACCTGCTTAAATAGCAAATTGAAAGGAGATTCTGCTTTTCTTTTTTTTTTCGACTAGTTTCAGAAGTGCACTTGTATGTTTTAAACACAATGCTCTGTGTGTGTGTGTTTGTGTGTGTGTGTGAGTGTGTTTCAGAGTAAACCCACCAGTGAGTCTGCAGTGACCAGTACAGGAGACCCCATGCAAAACAAACGATCCAAACTCAAGCCTCATGACGATCCTCCCAGCCCTGGTGCAGATAGTGTGCAGGTACACACAAACATAAATACATAACACATTTTCATAAATTCATTGTAAAATCCAGCAATGCACTCAAGGCGCAGTGTTGAATACTGTCAGCAATGGGTCATCAGTTTTCAAACATTTTTATGGTCTAGTTCTGCTCCTTTTTTATCATATCCAGGATGTGAGCAATAATAATAATAATAATAATAATAATAATAATAATAATAATAATAATAATAATAATAAGTATTGTTGTTATTATTATTATTATTATTATTATTATTATTATTATTATTATTATTATTGCAATTAACAGATACATATACAGAAATTGGCACTGTGTTACAATCCTACTTTTGTATCTGCTTATTGACAGGGATCTTAATGACACATTTACATTCCAGAACTCAAGAAAGTAATGATTGGCAAATATGGTGTGGTTTATGTGGATTATTGGAATAACACTGAAGTATGCCTGGCATTTGGCTTGGTTTTTGATAAGGTTTAATGCATGCCCAGCTGCAAAGCTTATAATATTTTTGTACAGGTCACTGCAGTAGATTCTTGTCAATAAAATTATGACTTTCTTCTGAAATTAAAATTGTGTACTATAGGGACAGTTTTAGGCTAAATTATGTGTAAAATAACACCATGAATTTCCTGTTAATACAAAATATTCCAATAAAAATCAATACCAGACAATTAAACAAATCGACTTGTTTGGCAATTTGGACATTTATAGTCAACATTTATGAATCATTATCGAAAAATGGGCTTCAGTATTTTATATCATGCATCACTTGTCCATACAGGTATTGCCCAAAATACCTATGTGTTTTCTTTTGACTGTATTATGCTGGTACAGGATCATCTGGAAGGAATGACCCAGGTGAAAGAGGAGGAAGATAAGCAAGATGGGAAACAAGAGCCAGAGGTGGTGTATGAGACTAACTGCCACTGGGAGAACTGCTGCAGAGAGTTTGACACCCAGGAACAGCTTGTGCATGTGAGAAAACACACACATACACACATTTGTCTTACTCTGTCTTGGTTTCTGCCTTACCTAATTTCATTTACATTATCTACTTTCATACACTGATCTAAATGTAGGCAAGGTAATCACAAGGATCACAGCATAACACACCCTTGAAAACAGTCTTTAGTACAGACATGCCATTTGTCACAGGCATATCCAGTCTGGGGCAGCAAGTGGAAAGACATTCACCTCTCATGACATGAAAGCTCATCACCAGTGAAAAAACTGCCTTTGTGTGCCCTCTTTAAGCTCTCAGTTCTCATCCTAACACACTCACAGTTCCCTTTTAACCATTCCACACATACACACACAGGCGCACATCGGATAGAAAGATCTTCAGTTTTCCACAGCTGTCTATCCATACTCTGACATGGCAATCCGAAGCGGCCATGCTACCCCCTATCTATAATTGATATCCTGAGCTGGGAATGGCCTGCCTCCCACATTTGAAGGTCTGTGCTCAAAGCTTGAGGACCTTGACAACTTCTTGCCACTATTTCTGAAAGCAATGGGGGTGTTTGTAGCATACGTGTGGGTGGATAGGTTGTGTGTGTGTGTGTGTGTGTGTGTGTGTGTGTGTGTGTGTGTGTGTGTGTGTGTGTGTGTGTGTGTGTGTGTGTGTGTGTGTGAGTGTGTGTGTGTGTGTGTGTGTGTGTGTGTGTGTGTGTGTGTGTTTGTGTGGGCAAGCCAACAACTGTATATGGTTGAGGACATTGTAATAGGCATTTAAATGTGAAACCATCTGAGACTCTCTAGTGGCTGACTGCAGAACACTGCTGTGAACCATGTTAGTGAATTGAACACATTTTCTTTGGGAATGGTCTTCTGTTATTTGAACAAGTTTAGTTTAACTTAATAGCTCATGAAATAGTGCTGATATTTAGCACTGGTACATTGCATAATTCTATCACATTGCTTGTCTGTGTTTGCTGCATAAAAATATTCTCAGGCTCCACTTTTGACCCACTGCACAAACTTACTCAGAATGGTGACATTTATTTTTACTGAGTTAAGATTTCTACTACACAGACTGTCATATCTTCGTGGGGGCAAAATCATTCCACAAGGATTGGAACATCTGACAGTTTTGACCTTGTGGTTAAATTCCCATGTTTCTTTTTTGTTTGTTATTACAAAAACACAGCTTTTATTTTTTTTACTGGGGTTAAAGTTTAGGTTCAACATTGTGTTAATTAGCTGCATATCAATGTAAGAGCCACACAATGACAAGTCTGTGTCTTTGTGTATGTATGTGTGAGTGCATGTATTTTATGTATCTATGAAAAGTCCTTGATGATGTATTACTAAATCAGCTTACATGCAAACTTTCCACTTTCTTCATTAATTACATATCAGCCCTAATAATTAGGCATTGCAAGTTCATTGCACACAGATCAGGGATCAGTGTTAATAATGTTAATCTACAAAGCAGTATGTCTCTGTACCAATTCTCTTGATGTATCCCTACATATCTTTAATTATTGTCATTTCTTGTTCCTTGCATCACACTGCAGCTGGCAGCTCTTACATGATATTAAATGTAAATACCTGTATAGTCCTTTCCCTTGAGTGAACCTTTGATATCAGTAAACATTTCCAATAAAAATAGCTTTGAGGAATTTGTAACCTATTCCTCAATCAAACCTGAGTGGCATGAAAGTACACCAAACATTAAGGAATGCCCAGGAAACCTTTAGATCTGTTCCTTTGCCTAAGAAAAACTATATATAGAAAGCCTGACTAAACAAAAGGCCTGGACATAAAAACTGAGACTTGGTCTGAGTCTTGAACACTAACTGCAAGGCTTTGTAAGAAAAAGCTCTGTCCTCTGCTGTAGCTGTTACTGCTTGAGGTACCAACAACTAGCCTGCATCCTTTGATCGATGTGTGGTGGATCATTAAAAAAAATAAAGGGTCGCTCAGGTACTGTGGTGCAAGACCAGTGAGGGCTTTAATGTGGTCAATAATCGTATTTTATATTCAGTGTGAAATTTGACTGGGAGCCAATGCAGTATGGATAGATATGCATATCTTCTGGTTCTACATAGTTACACCTCTAGTCGCTGCATTCTGGACTAACTACAGTTTTTTATGCATGTACTAGTATTTCTGCATCATGTTGTGACATCATATTTCTTGTCTTAGCAATATTTCTGAGATGAAGGAAGTATTCCCTACTGATATTGTATGCATTATCTTTAAATGAAACACTTAAGTCAATAATCACACCATGGTCTTTTACTGCTACACATAGATAGAAATAGAAAGGTTATCCAAAGTCACCACTCTATAATCAGAAGACTCATTTAGGCAATTAGGCATACTTCCTTATACTAGGAAGTAGGTAAGCATCCACTGTCTGATGTTGTTTACATATTCCTCATTCTTAATAAACTAGTGTCTCACATCTAGCTTTGCTGAAACATATAACAGTTTATCATTAGCAAATTAATGGAAGATAATACCATCTTTCCGAATAATTTCAACAAGGTGTAGCATATGAGGATATAACCAATGGGCCTAAAACAGACCCTTGTGGAACACTGAACAAAACCTTAGAATGCTTAGAGAGGACACCATTTAATTGTATGAATTGATTACAATCAGTCAAATAAGACCTGACCCAGGAGAGAACTGTTCCCTTAACATCAACAATTTTTTTAAACTATCAATTAAAATAGTATAATCAATGGTGTCAAAAACTGCCCTAAGATCTGACAACAACAAGGCCAGTAACAAGCCATTTACCAGTATTGTCTTTGTGCTATGATGAGGACTAAATCCTGATGTTTACATTACATCAATGTCGTTCCTCTGTAGGTATGAGCATCTTACTAAATGAAAAATGTAATTTGGACTTACTATTGTCTCAAGTTTTTTGATGAAGTATTTTCTGCTTTAGAAATTATTTGGCTTGAGCATAATAGTTCAGTAAAATTTTTAATATAAAATTACAATAAGTAATATTTTTTGGAAAACGAGTAAAAGTTTAAGATAATAATTGATTGATTTGACATACTGATTTGACATTTTTTGGTCATTGTCTATTTTTCTGTAAATGGTGGTGTGATTCATGCAACACTGCCCTCTAATGGACATGTTCTAAGTAAATCTGTGGGCATCCACACAGGGCACCTTCACAGGACTATAGTTTTGCCTTCATAGCAATATGAGTCTGCTTAATTGTAAATTCAGACACTGTGATTAGAGATGCTAGCACCTATATTTATGAATACTTCATGAACAGCACAGCGACTCCTAAAACACTTAACAGTGTCAGATATTTGTTTATTTTTTTATTTTTTTATTTTTTTAATATGACAGAACACAGTACATATTTTCCATTACTTAATCTAACTTTTTTTTTAAAGGTTTCTGAATTTATTGAGTTGTTGAGGTTTGGATTTATGTGACTTTTCAAACAATATAATAACTATAAAAGTTGAATAATTAATATAATGAAACATTTTTTATACTAATTGGTTGTGATTTCCAGCACTATATTCTCTATCTAAACTGTCACCTTTCCCCTTATCAACTTAGGTTATTTGGAAGTTAAGTGAATAATATAATGGCATCAAAATAGGATTTCTAAAGTATATTAAGGACTAAATGCACACATTGAGTGGAAATGAATAGAACATCAGTCATAGGGTATATTTAATCATGACCAAATTGTTTTATTATGCTTTTTATTTTATTTTGAAGTGTACAGATCTTTTTACTTTACAAGTATTTTCTTCAGTGAATGAAAGTTACTGTCATTGCATGAAAGAATGTGTGATATGGCACAAATAGCACATACTATAATAATTTTCATTAGTTAGACGTTATTAGAAGACATTATTATATTCTTTTCAATGAGAGTGACACCCCCCCCCCACACACACACACACACACACACACACACATATATATATATATATATATATATATATATATATATATATATATATATATATATATATATATATATATATATATTATAAGTATATTATAAATATATATAAAAATAAAACATCAATGTTTAGCATTTGGCGAGTTTGGGTGAGGTGGGGGTTTGTAAAAGCGGAATACTATCTCTCAGTGCCTGTTTGTGCTTGAGAGATAAAGAAAGACTGGTGGGGGTGGGAAGACCTCTCTTCTCCCTTAACATACCCTCCGGCTGGTGCAGAGAGCCTTTAATTTGTTAAATGTGGATTTTTTCCCCTTTTTTGATCAGTTTTAGGATAAGATGCTTTATCAGTCTGGAGTATCTTAGACAGAGATGAAAAGGCAAATCAGAATTACACATGCCAATTCCACCCAACCCTCCTCCCTCTCACTCAACTCTTTTTTCCCCAGTCTTCACATCCCATTTAGCTTCTTTTTCTGCTCTTTCCACACAGAATACTTAAGTGACTGACATGCAAAAGGATTGTATGATTTATTAGTGTGACTGATAAATCCGAAGGCTGTTGGTTTTCCCGCTTCAAGGAAATAGCCTGTAAACAGGCTATTTTCATGCATGGCTGCATTTTAATGGGGCAGGCAGGACAGCTCAGAAAACAGATCATAATCAGACAATATAAATGGGTTTAAGGTTTGTTAAAGAGGCTATAAAATGGTTCAGTAATGAGGGTATTCAGAGCATTTTTTCTGCTTTAGGTTTGTAAATAAACCTCAGAATGATATATTGGTTATTTTATGCCATTTTAATTTGATCATACATTTTGTGGCATATACAGTACAAACTTTTAAGGCAACAGCATTAGTCCAAAAGGTCTAAATAGTCTAGCCTTAGTGAAAAAAAGACACCCAAGTCCAGCATATACTATATGTTGGCCCAAGATAATTTGTGTAGTTTAGCATTGCTTGGGTTCTGTCTTAATGATGATTTTCAGTAATTTTAATTTTACATTAAAAATTAGAACATGATTATAATGATGATGAAGAATAGTTTTGTGACTGATAGGTAATGGGTTGGACTAAAAGAAAACTGGGCAAAATACATTTCATTAATTTTAAATTGAAAAGTTCTTATGGTGCTGCAGCATCCCCAGATTTCTTTTAATGTACTGATGTACTTCCTTATGCATGACAAAATATTTATAGTTCCTTTGTATTAAAAAATTAGTTTTTGGACCAGAGTATAACAAGTGAATAAAGAGATTACTTTTAAATACTTTAAATACTTCACATAGTTTAGTTCAACTTGCACATAAGCAACTTTTCTGTTGTGTTTAACAGTCTATTATTTCCTGGGCTATAATTTATTACATTACAGCAGAAAACTTTAGTTAATAGAACAGTTCTGTTATATTAACAGTTCTGTTAATAGAACAGTTCTATTAACTAGTGTATTAAGTAGAATATTCTACTTGTAGACACAAAGACTTAGTGTAGTATTTCTGGAATGGACTGAGAGTTAAGAGGCACAGAGTGAAGAGTGCATAATACCAATTTTGCTTCTCTTGTAGCCTTAACTGAAAAAGGAAATACTCTGATGTAGGGTCAACATATATCAATTAAGTATTCTCCCAGAGGGAAAAACAGATGTTTTTCAGTCTATTAGGATTCTGTTAGTACCATCTTTTCAATTATGAGGGCTGTTACATCTGGCCATTACAACATTAGTGTCAAACCCTTTTCCACTCCTTTCTCCTTTCTTTACCATCCTTGCTCATCCTGCAATCAGTGTTGTAACCTCATACATCATAGATGACTGCATCAGACTCATATGTAGAAGTGGGTGTTAAGGGACATGAATAGTCTCCTTCTCTCTGTTCATCCACTGATGCAGTTATTGAGTGCCACTGCCACATCAGACAGATCATACAACGCTGAATTAAACTGTGCAAGGGACAGAGAAGAAAAGGGAGAGGGATGGGAGATTAGGAATAAAGAAAAATGAAAAATATCCTTTAACTCTAGAGTAAACTAATATTAATTTTCTGTCAATATTTATTATAATTACAATTTTAGCCAATTATAGTATATAATTACAATTTTATATATATATATATATATATATATATATATATATATATATATATATATATATATATATATATATATAAATTTTAAAAGTGTACATAGTTTGAGTTAATATAAATTTTTATTTGGTACTTCCGACAGGAAATGAAACAAGAAAGTGGGCAAAAATGGTATGTCATAGTCAAGAGATATTAATGAAAAATATTTGCTTAATATTTTACATTTTTAAAAAATGTTCCATGTCCAAAATTATTCATTTCCCAGAACTAATCCCAAATTTGTCAGGAAATGCAGTCTTCTGCACCATTCTAAATGTTTCTGGTAACTTCTAGCATGTTCTAGAATGGCTGATAAACCTATTTGTAGTTTCTGGTCATTGTCAATTCATGGTTAAAACTCTGGAGCGTAGTGACAAACTCCGGTTGTGCATTGTGGATGTTTACAAGAAAGGGAAAGGATATATTTCCAAATGTTTTCAAGTACCAGTGGCTACTGTGCAAAGCATTATTAGATCAATTATTGTTAGTTCAAAGAGTTTCACATTGTTAAAAAAAAGATCTAAAGGATCTGGTAGGAAGCCAAAAGTAACCCCTTCACTTGCAAGACTGGTAGTGTGGGAGCCTAAGAAGAATCTAAGGCTCACCAGCAAAGCCATAATTCTAAGGCTCACCACCAAAAACTTCACAATATTGGCCTCCGTGGACATTAAGTGGAGTTCACTTATTCAAGACAGGCACAGAAAAGCATGCAGAGCCTTTGCAAAGCTCATCTGGATCAAAAAGAAGCCTTTTTGCCATTGATTCTTGGGTTTGCCAAAAAAAAATTTACTTGTTTGGACTGAGGGTGGTGGATTTTTTTGGAGAAAAATGGAGAAGCATTAAACCCCAAGGCCAACATCCCCACAGTCAAGTATGGTAGTGGGAACATAATGTTTTAGGGGTAGTTTTCAGCCAATAGCAGGCAATCTTGGAAAAGTAAGACTAAATTAATATACTGAAGCAAAACATCAGGCCTGGGGATGCAGTAGACCTCCCAGCAATATAACAACCCAAAACACACCGCAAAAGTGGTCAAGAAATGGTAGGTAGAAAATATCAGCATTTTGAATTGACCAAGCCAAAGTCCAGACCTGAATCTAATTAAGAATTTGTGGAAAGAGCTGAAGTCCAGAGTGATGGCAAGGAAGCCTTCCAGCTTCAATGTCCAAATATGCAAAATAGGAGTGGTCCAAAATCCTAGTGGAAATGTGCCAAAATCTTGTCAAGAAATTTAAAAACTGTTTGGCAGTTGTAGTGGAAAAATAAACGCATTTCCATTGGTTATTGAGAAAGGGTATGAATAATTGCAGACATGGAGCACACGTTAATTCTAAAAGATTATTTGCATAATCTCTCATTTCACAATTTCCTGGATCCTGGAGCAGTTTTGCATATATGAACTACATTCCCAGTAAAAGTGGCTAGTGCTCAAGATGTCATGTCATCTTACTGATCTCCCTGTAAGATTACCTGATTTATCAGATTCTTTTTATTTATTGCTTAAATACATTATAGGTATATTATATACATGTTAAAGGAAGAATACATTGGGTGTTTCTTTGCTATAGTACTTTCTGAGCTGGTCAACATTTTATTAAGAATTAATTATTATGAGAACAGTTGCCTCAGGGTTTTCAATATTATGCTAAAATTAAAATTAAAATCGGGTCATTGGGGTAAAACAAGGCCAGTAACCAGAAACAGAGCCAGGGTATGAAAGTAGGGTCAGGTTTGAATGACAGTCCACCACCTCACAGTCATTCTTTCTCACACATAAACCAATAACAAACTCCTGCAGCACTATTCAAACTCTGGGAAAGTTTGGGCAGATGGTAGGAAGATGACAGAAGCTAGTGATGCTGGTCGCCTTCATGTCATGAAGAAGAATAGAGGATGAGCTACTCTCTCTGTCTCTACCAGCACATTTCACTCATTTTTTCCTGAATCCCACTCTCTCACTCTCACTGTCGCCTGCCTCTGTCCCCTATCCTGCTTTGTATGTATGGGAAACGGTTCTGAGATTTTTTTTTTCTCACCCTGTTTTTGTTTCCCTTTCTTTTCTGTCTCTTTGTCCCTTGCCTAAAGGTAGTGTTCTGCCAGCTACCCAGTTTGTGTATGATAAGGGTACTGCTTCTGTTGTGGCATGAAATGCAAAGCAGTGGAACTCCTGAAATGCCCAATGTTGTGCCTTTATGATACATATATATATATATTTATTTATATATAGTGTGTAGAACAAGTATGTACAGTATATACACATACACAGTAGTGGCACACAATGTATGGGAGAGAAGGGCAATATCCATTACTGCACACACAATATTCATCTTTTTATTTTCTTTAGTTCAGCTTAAATCTCAGAGTGTCCTGTTTGGAATTATTGGAATGACAAGGCTAATTCTATTGTTTTTGTTATACAAGAACTTCCAACACTACATCTGCTAGGATTAGGATAAGAGGAAAATAGAATAAAATAGTGGCTATAGGTAAAGCAAATATTCTTTTCAATTTGTATAGCATATTTATTTGCACACCTACGTAGGAATAACATGCATGGAGTAATATTCACGAAATGTTTGTCTTTTCATAGCATTGGTTACTGTGGGAAATTTACTAGTGGCCTCTGATCAGGGTTGAGTCTCCTTGCTGGTGTGGTCAACTAGTTACTGTACTAGTTGATAGACTAAACAGCCCTCTCATGGCTCAGGTCTATTTTGACTGAAAGTTATCAGTTATAAATGGAAATGGTGATTTCATTTTGCATACCATGTTCCACAAGGGTCTCTTTTAGGCCCACTGCTTTTTTCTTATATATGCTACCTCTTGTTACAAATATTCACAAATATGGTATTAGCATACACTGCTATGCTGACGATACACAGTTATAGGTTTCGGCAAATCCAGATAAGAGGCACCAGATAATAAAGACTGAAGAATGTGTAAAGGACTTCAGTGGATGCATATTTCATGTTCTTGTCCTAGGATAACATGCAGCCAGAAGTTTTCTGTGTACAGAGTAACTCATTTGGCAGTAAAAGATCTTTTATGCTTATTGACTCCAGTCTTTCATTTAAAGCTCTCCTAGATAATATTACTAAGGTTCTTTTATCTCTGTTGCCAAAAATTGCTAAGTTAAGAAATATAAAAGCATTACATGTGTCAGTGCTGCAGGGTAAAAACAGACCCAAATGCAGGATAGCGTAAAAATAGACGGATTTATTAACTAAAAACCACAAAACAGGAACAAAGGCACAACCACAGACATGACAAGACTTGACACGAGACGAGACCAGGGACGAGGATTTCTTACCGCCATAGGTAACGCGGCATGGTTAAATACACAAGACAATTAGACATAAGTGTGCAGAGGTGGGGCAGACACGTGACACAGAACAATTAAACGCACATGGCCAAATGTCCAGGCTGGATTCTGACAGGGGCCAAATGTCCGTGCTGGATCCTGACAGTACCCCACCTCGAGGCGCGGCTCCCGAAGCGCCAATCCCATATCAAACCATATCCGAGGGGACCACTATCCCGACGAGATCCAGGGGGGGGAGCAAGGCACACAGCGAGGAAGGTGGGAGGAGCAAGGCACACGGTGAGGCAGGTGGGGGGAGCAAGGCACACGGTGAGGCAGGTGGGGGGAGCAAGGCACACAGCGAGGCAGGTGGGGTGTGCAAGGCACACGGTGAGGCAGGTGGGGTGTGCAAGGCACACGGCGAGGCAGGTGGGGTGTGCAAGGCAGGTGGGGGGAGCACGGCACACGGCGAGGCAGGCACACGGCGAGGCAGGTGGGAGTAGCAAGGCACACAGCGGCGCAGCCAGAGAGGGCTGAGCGACGTCCACAGCCAAGCAGAAGGGCCGAGCGATGTCCACAGCTGAGCAGAATGGCCGAGCACAACCACGACACACTGCGGCCAGCTCCACGTCTCGAAAACCAGAACGGGGGGAGGGCGGATAAAAAATCCTCCACCACAGAGCAAAAAATAAACAAAAATAGCCCTGGGGCAAAAATTTTTTGCAACACCGCCGTGGATAGGAAGTGAAGCGGCTTTGCTCCACGGAAAACCAGGAAGTGAAGCGGCTTTGCTCCACGGAAAACCAGGAAGTGAAGCAACATCCCCCACCGGAAAGGTGTGGGGCAATGTCGCAGGGCACTGAAAAAAAACAAAAAACAAAACCGAGCCGGTGACATCGTCCGCTGGCAAGAAGTGATCTGTTCGTCACCGGAACAGATGTGGACCGATGTCACACAAACAACAAAATTCCAGGGAAAAAAGGTCAGAAAAACAGTCTGGAAAAAAAATTACTCCCACAGATCCGGTCCAGGCTGAGGCTATCCTGCTGGGTCTGAGTCTGGCGGAATCCTTCTGTCAGCACTGCGGGGTAAAAACAAACCAAAATGCAGGATAGCGTAAAAATAAACGGATTTAACCAAAAAACACTAAGACACAACCAAAGACACGACAAGACTTGACAGGAGACGAGACCAAGGACAAGGATTTTGTTAAATACAAAAGACAATTAGACATAAGGAACAGGTGTGCAGAGGCAGGGAGGAAGAGACAAGGGCGGGGCAGACACGTGACACAGAACATAAACAAAGGCACATGGCCAAAGGTCCAGGCTGGATCCTGACAACATGAAGCAGAAATACTTTCCTTACTGTCTGGATGTTAAGTAGAAGCTTAAACTACCTCAAGTTAGTCCAGAATGCAGCAGCTATTAACTAGACCCAGAAGATAGGAAAATAACTTCCATTTTGTCCACAATGCACTGGCACCCAGTTAAAATTTTGCAATGTTAATAAAGTACTAATACTGACCTATGAAACACTCAATGTGCAGCAGTACCTGAGTGAGCTTTTGTTATGGCAATGCCTATTTTGATGCAGGGCATGATTTATTATGACAGGGGGTCAAGCTCAGGTTTTTAATCAGGGGTTTGTTAACTGCTAGTTTCAAATATTTAGGCAAATAACCAATGCAAATGTTTGATTGTTTCTAATTTTATCTGTGATTTTGAAGATGAAATTTTTGAAATTAAATCAGTCTTTTAAGATGAGTAAAACCTTCCAATTGCTTATCTGACATAGTAATATCTACAGGACTAGGTTTAAAATTCTCAGATTTTCAATTAAGACTCTAATTTTCAATGAATACTCTCAAATACTTTGCCTGATATGTTTTATATTGTCAGTGAAATAATTCATGAAGACATTTCTCCTGCATATTGAAGGTGTACATTTTTTTTACCATGGTTTTATTCTTAATTCATTTTGCTACAATATTAAATAGAAATTTAGGGTTATTTCTGTTGACTTCAATAAAGGTGGACAGATATACTCATCTAGATGCATCATCTAGAGATTTTCTGAATCTCACGAGGCATTCCTTCCAAGCTGCATGAAATAGTCCCAATTTACTTTAATTGCATTTATGTTTTAATTTCCTAGTGGTCTATATTAAGGTACATGTACATATGTGAACATTATTCATGGGTGGCTTTTTTTTTTATCTCTAATTATTGTTCTTTCAAGTGGAGCTACATTATCCATTCAGTAGCAAAATGTTGACTGTACATATTTAGTCACCTTGTCAATTCTATGGACAGATTGTGATCCAATTATTCATGGGGGTCTATTGATAAACCTATCTGCTGAAACAGACATAAATCCAAGTCTTAAACAGTAATGTAGCAAAGTGCATATATCATACCTAAGATACATTTTAAATAAGATTAATAAGTTAATAAATTAATGGTCTGAGATTCAGTCTGTGGAAATGTGACTATATATTTTATATTTAATTTGAATGGTTGAATCAGATCAGGAGTGTAAGTTCCATCACAGGTGGGCAGTTACATTCTGATTAACCCCTACTGATTGACTTAAGTGCTGTTCTTAGGTAGTCTTCTGAATTATCAAAATGAATATTAAAGTTTTCCACAATTAATGCTTTGTCTGGATAAACAACTAGGTTGGAAATTATGATGACGAACTCAGGGGGTTGGTAATAACAATTAGTGGAATCAACTTGGTACCATCCACCTTCACAGTGTAAAAGAAAACCATGATTAGGTCTTCCATAGTTTTATGGTCTAGTTCTGATGCTTACAATGACATTTTGGCAGGTACTAATCACTGTAGACCAGGAACACCCCACAATTTGCATGGACTTAGTCATCTAGCCAACACAATTTAGCCCTTGTCAGTGCTGTCAGATATTTATGCTTGCCCATCAACGTGTATAATTAAACTAGTGTTAAATTATTTACTGTCTACTTACTAATTAGCTTACTGTTAACAGCTACCTCTCTGATCTAAACATTGATCTTTAACCTTCTTTTTTTTTATTAAGCATATAAACAATGACCATATACATGGAGAGAAGAAGGAGTTTGTGTGTCGATGGGAAGAGTGCTCTCGAGATCAGAAGCCCTTCAAAGCCCAGTACATGCTGGTGGTACATATGCGCAGGCACACAGGCGAGAAACCACACAAGTGCACGGTGAGAAACTACATTGCCCAGCATGTACTTCTCTTAAAAAGGATTCTTTAGAGATGTTTTTTAAATATTTAGGAAAAAGTTTATTATCTAACAATAATTTGAAAGTGACTGTAAAAAGTAAGTTTGTGTCCCAGTTATTTAGAGTGCGTAAGGTTCATGATACTTATGAGTCCATTTTTCTCTTATTATGCATAGTTTGAGGGCTGTTCCAAGGCCTACTCTAGACTGGAGAACTTAAAGACACACTTGCGCTCTCACACAGGAGAGAAACCTTATGTGTGTGAGCATGAAGGCTGCAACAAGGCCTTCTCAAATGCATCAGACCGTGCCAAGCATCAGAATCGGACCCACTCCAATGAGGTACATACACACTTCCATTTTTAGCCTGTTGATACTCTGGAAAATAGAACAATTGAGCAGTTAAAGAAATAAGATGTCCATTAATGCATTGAGGATTAAAATAACACATTATGGTATTTTCATAATATGGCCACAGGGGTTGCAAGCCAGTGATTTCTGTGCCGGTCCTAAGCCTGGATAAATAGAGAGGGTTGCATCAGGAAGGGCATCTGGCGTGAATTTAAGCAAATTTAAGCATGCAAGTCATCAGTGTGAATTCCATACAGTATCGGTCGAGGCCCAGGTTGACTACAACCACCACCTTCACTGTCGACCTACAGAAGGACCTACTTGTAGGCAGAGAGAGAAGAGGAAAAGCAGGAGTATAGGTCTGAGAATAATGACTGTTAACGTTGGAACAAGAGGAAGGCCAAAGAGGAGATATATGGATGTGTTGAAAGAGGACATGAAGTTATTGATGCAAGAGTACAGGATACCAAGGATAGAGCTAGGTGGAAACTGATGATTGGCTGTTGCGACCTCTAAAGGGAAAAGCCAAAAGTAGAAAAGAAAGAAGGAGAAAGTATTTTCATATTTGAAGCCCCAGTCAGGACAGGTCTAAAATCACCCATCGTTTGCTAGTTTATCACGTTATAAAATATATAACATAAAACATACAGGTTTTATTGTTTTTTTTACCTTGTCTTTTTAAAATCATGAAGAAATTTATTTTTATGTTTCTCAGAAACCCTATGTATGCAAAATACCCGGCTGCACCAAACGCTACACTGATCCCAGCTCTCTGCGCAAACATGTAAAAACTGTTCATGGTCCTGAGGCCCATGTCACTAAGAAACAGCGCGGAGATGTTTATACCCGACCCCCGGCTCATACCCGTGAGCCTGTAGCCAATGGACAAGGCCGGTTGTCAAAATTGCAATGCACCTTTGAAGCATTTCCTGACCAAAAGGAGTATAACAATGCTACCTCAAAACAAAATGACTGTCTGCCAGTCAAGTCAATAAAGACAGAGAAGCCCATGGTGAGCACCTTTTCACACTCAAATCACTTCATATTGTTTATTTTGTGAACCATTTTACTTATTTCTGAAATAAGTAACCGGGCATTAATAAGTGTACGTATTTACCTTATTGACCTCTTTAAAGAAATTGTTTTTCAGATCTGATATTGTGTTTGACATATATTAACTTTACATACTTACCTGCTATCCCTCATTTTCTAACTCTTCACTTATTTCACATATATGCCAACTTTGCTCTGAATGGCATGTATAATAACTGAATGTCTTTTTCATTCAATGCATCATGCTTTACTTGTCCTCTTTCTAAGGACAGTGGGTGATCAGGTGAGATTTGATAAATGATCAGCAATGATATCCTTGTGAATTAGAGCTATATTCATCCTGACATACCTCGTATTTTCCTCACAAATTAGAGATCATCAGGTTATACAAAAATTGTTTTTACCCATCTCTGTGTGGTATCATTATACAGTTCATCATTTCATCCTTTAGCAGACATGACATCAGAATGTACATCATTTATGTTATTTTCTGTAAATCAGAAGTAAAGTAATACACTGACTTCTAATAGGATTTATATTTTTACGTTTCCTTGTACCTGTATTTATTCTTAATCACTGCTTCAAAGCCAGTCAATGGAAATGCTCTGCTGATAAAAACATATCGTCGCTGTCAGGCGGAAACCTCGTATGTCCAAATTTTGTCAAATTCATATTTTTTCACATATCGATACTATTGGTCAGTCCCCACGTGGGTCTGTTATTTTTACAAGTTATTAACCAATCTAAAGTCTTGAAAATAGCTTGAGCGCAAATCTCTTAACTCCATTGGACACTTCAACTGTCCACCTCTTCCTCACTCCGCGGGAGAGATTCGCGGCATATTTCTCCTCAAGAAGAGTCGCAACGAATCAACACGTCTTCTGAGGTAAATGTCTTCAAAACACTGGGCTCAAAGAAAAAAAAATCTTGACCCCCGCTAGTTCTGGTGCTTGTCTGAGGACAGGAATTTAGCGCAAGACAATCCACTGCAACGCGGACTAAACCCTGTGCACTGCAGATAAGGTACGGCGTTTTTTTCATTTCCTGAAAAATAACGGTTTTGGAGATACGAGGATTCCGCCTGACAGCAACGATATCCTTATTGATATAAGGATTGCATTTCTATATCTACTATATCATCACACTGTACAATAAATATTATTGTCCTCTTGATGCTACCACTTAAACCATGGCAACAGCCAGTAAACTAAAGCAACCAGAACAGATGAATCTTGATTTTAGAAAGCAAAAAAAAATGATGTGTTAGGACTCTAAATCAGCCCTGACCAAAAGAAAAAAACATAAATTTCATCAATGGAATTTTCATCAATTCCATGTCAAATGCCTTTCATCACTGTATTTTAATCTTGTTTTCCTGGAATGCTTTTATTTTTTTCATTAGAAGAGCTCATATTTTATCATGGTTTAACTGTTACATGTGCTTGCCACACTTATTTTATTCATGTATATCTTGTCTCTCAGACGGCTCAGCCAAGCCCTAGCAGTCAGTCTCCATGCAGCAGTTACCAGTCCCCCAGCAGCTCCCATTTCAACCATGGAGTCCAACTTACTGTGAGCTCTATTAGCCTTACGGAGGAGGAGGTGGTGGAGGACCAGGAGTTTGAACAGAAGGATGAAGAGAAGGACAGTGAGGGAGAAGAGGGTTATTCCTCTATCATGGTCTCTACTGTATCCACTGCTACAGCCACAGCAGCTACTCTAGCCCTACAGTCCCACAGGAGCCTAGGGCAGCCCTTGCGCTGGATGGAACAGGTTAAGATGGATAGGCTCAGGCAGGTAAATGGAGAGACATCAAGGCTGGGACATCTGTCACACACTGCACCCTCTAAAGTCCACAGTCTCCCCACCCTCACAGGGAAAGGTGAGACTTTGTATAAGTTCACACTGTGTATGTTGTTGTTGTTGTTGTTGTTTTCACTACTGACTCTTTGTACTCTTTGTAATCTCTGTTCACAAGATAAGTTTACTTTGTTTTTATGGTATATTTGTAAATAAAATGCAGATGTCTTTGGTAAATGTAATGGTAAGTAATGCTGTACCTTTCTTTACATGGCTATGTTTTTCTGTGAACTCTAGGCTTGGGTAAACTCAAAAGATCTTGTGGGGGTGAACCAATGCCTCAGCCTTCATTAAATCCTGAGCCATCCAGCACAGAGCTGACAATGCTGAGCCTTTTACGGGATCGCTGTGAAAGAAGTGGCAGTGCCACCAGCTCAGCCTACCTAAGTATCTCTCCCTGCTTCTCAAGCCGCTGCTCGAGCCAAGCCTCACAGTCTAACCACAGTCAGCAAAGACAGCTGCACAGTCCCAGTGATACTGACTCATATGACCCCATCTCCACTGATGCCTCACGTCGCTCCAGTGAGGCTAGCGTACATGGTGGAGGTGGTGGTTCCTGTGGGGTAGTCATTGGAGGATCCTGGGGATGTGTAAATGGAGGTGTGAGAGGAGATGGGATGGGATCAAGAGGTATACTGAACATAACACCAGCAGAGCATTATCATCTCAAAGCAACATATGCAGCTGCAACTGGTGAGCCCCCTCCAACACCTTTGTCTCACATGGAACAAGTGAGCTATAAAATTCAAACAACTAAGTCCAGGGATGTGAAAGGCACAAAGCAGATCGTATTGCCAACACTACTCAGGCCATGTTGCAGTAGTGATGGACAAAGCAGTCACAGTAAATACAGACAGAGGGGACTGTATACAGGGGAAATCCCAAGCAATAGTGACAGAAGAGCAAATGACTCTCTAGGGCCAAGAGAACAAAATACCTATCAAAGTCCTCAGGTACAGCGTTTTGGCAGCCTGAACAACATGGGACAATTACCCTCTCTGGTTGTAAATTATGTTCCAGGAGGGGTTGGTAGAAGTACAACCCAACAAAACTACACCAAATTAGAGGGCAATATACAGAGTGGTCAGGTCTCCCTTTTCCTTCCTAGCATTGTGAAGCAATCAGCACAATCAGCTTTAGCCATGGAGCATGATGAGGCTCTGTTATTTAGGGATGATGACATTCATCCTGAGGATTATCGAGCTCCCTGCAGTCAGAAAAAATTCATAAATTGTCAATTTCACAAAAGCTATTTAACCCAGAATAGCAAGGAGGTGCAAAACACACAGAATCCTTCACAGCAACATGCGGCACATGAAACACAAAGTCCCAATAAAGAGAGACTGCTGATCAAGAGGAATGAGGTCAGCTCAGGAATTCCAGATTGTTTACCTCCTCAGGAGCCAGGGAGGTGTCAGTGGTGGCCAAAACAAATTAAAACAGTAGACCTTCCGTTTGGTCATTTTGAAAATATGATTATACAACAGCAGCTCCCTTCAAACTTCAGAAACAAACAACACCCTATTCAGAGGAGTACTGTTCACCAAAAAAAACAACTGAGAATTGGACACAAATGCTCAAATCAACATAGACAAGAAGCGAATTCAAGTCAATCAATATCTTGCAGAATGAGCCAAGTAGAGTCAGTAGAGTCTAGACATTGGAACTGCCATGGCAAAAGAAGGAACAGCTTAGTCAAATATAACTTTGGTCAGCACAACTGTCAAAATGCCCTGAGTCCCATCCAACCTGGTAGCCCTTTTCAAGCTAGTCAGTCAGAAATTCAACAGCTTCAACGTAGCTCTGAAATTCCATATCAAAGAAGTGGTAATTCCTTCCCGCATGAAACAATAAAATCCAGTTTATCTCATGCCTTTGTGGTCTCTCTACAATCCCAGCATGCAATGTCCAGCCAGCATGTGGATCAATACTCCTCTCAATCACAAGAATATTCTGGCCAACAGATTTTCAGTTGTCACAATACACAGACCTACCAAAGATTTAAAAAATTTAATATTACTAACTGTTCACTTGCCAACCACATTTCAGGATTTAAACTAGAAATAGAAGATACACTTCAATCAAACTTATGCTCTTCCATGCAGAAACAGCAAGTGTTCGAGCAGTGCTTTGACCCTGCTAAGTCTTCAAACTTCAGAGCTCAGCACTGCCATATAGAATCATTTAAAATTCAGACTGGAGTAACTTGTAAACCCTTGGAAGATCTTATGTCACCTGGGGCTGATCAGGTGACCAGCACAGTAGAAATCAGCCCAGATGACAGTGTTCAGGATAATTTTTATCATTTTTTCTCCATCATGGATGATAACTTTGACCAGAGCAGTCCTGTTTCTGATGTCATCAGTCCTAGTGTTCTTCATGGTTTGTCACAGACTTTCTCTTGCCTTACAAAACCACACCTCTCAGCAGTACTTCATAGTTTGACTCCTGGTACAACCAACATGGCCATTGGAAACATGAGCTCCCTCCTGACTACCCTTGCAGAAGAGAGCAAGTTTCTTGCACTTATGCAGTAGTTTTTATGATCCTCAAATATAATGAGGAAAACAGTAATATACTGAATTAAAATAAAAATAGGAGGAGAAATCTTGGATTTGTCAGCATAAGGGAAGTTAAATATAGTATAGTATAACTGCTATTTGTATATGTATTAGTCCATTCACCTAAGCCCGAATAATTAATTTATACTGTGCAATTATATAAATACATAAAATGCATTCTGTTTGTGGAATAATTGAATATACAAAAGCAAGTCTCATTTTAGGTGGTTTGGTGACAACAGCTTAATCCCCCCTCAGTAAAACACTGTTCAATTCAAATCAATTTAGTCTTATTTTATAGTGTTTCTAGCAAGTCATAATCACAGAGCAGCTTTACAGAAATATCTAAAATCTGGATATTAATTTTACATTTATAAATTTATCCCACAATATTCTGTGTATTATTGCTGTTTTGAATATTGTTATAAAATGTTATGAATGAAATTTTTTTTCAGATATGCACACTTCCTTTTTTGCAAGTAGAAAGTCTCTATGTCTTGCATACCGTTGTCTAATTACTGGTTCTTATTACAAGCTGTGCACATTATGAAAAAAAAACCAACAGGTTATAATTTTCTGTTTTCCCCAAGACAGTGCAGTTTAATATTTTAAACTAAATGTGGCTATAAATATTCTTCTTCTTCTTCTTCTTCTTCTGTATTTTCACACCCATGGTTATTGTGTTTGCCTGTGAAAAAATGTGACACAAAGTAGAAATCATTTTCCAATTTTCCAAGCAGTATTAAAACATATATTTATGTGTACTTAACAGTTTTATAAGTAATACTGTAGGAAATGGGTACTGTTTTATGTTGTTGTTATTGTTGTTGTTGTTGTGTATGTGAAAGTAGTTGTGTTTTTGTTTTCAAAGAATTATATTTCTTGAGGAAAGGACTTTTGAGAGAAGGTTTTGGCATGGTATGTTTGTGCCTGATTAGTGCCTATCGATATAAAAAGGAACACTGCCAGTCTTTTATAATGTATTATTACATGTAAGGAATGTGCAGAACTCAGCAAGAGACCTACATTTTCACATACAACTTGAAACCACAAATGTTACTGGCACAGCTGGGGCGTTAGGTGTAACATCAAAACATATCTTTTAGAAGATATTTTAACACATTTCTCACTGTTTTATACTTGTGAATACATTATTCATTTGTAGACTATATAGCAGAGTTTAGGTAACAATGTTTACCAATATGAGCATACATACCAAGCAGGAATTCCTTACCCTATATTTAAATACAAGCAAAGGTAAACTAGGCTGTACTGAGTGGCATAAAGACCACCTTATAGAATTCAAAATCTGAATCTTTTTTGTAACAAACCACAACAAATGTTTGTAAAACTTTAATAAAAAAAATGCATGGAATACATTTATAGCCTGTCTTTTTTATGAACTGTGATTAACATGCAACTGCATGTTGCCCCTGCATGTTGCCCAAACTGTGTTGCCCTTAAGGCATTAAGGTTATTTTCTAATTTTTCCCTTTTTCTTAAGAAAAAAGGTGGACCACATAACTGATTTTCAGTTTAACAAGCTTGTTGACATCCAGTGTGAAGCATCATTGAGGCAAATCCATAAGGTAGAATAAAGACTAAGCAAGGTCAAATTGCATGGTATCAACTGAGGTTTAGTCACAGTTGGTGGCAACAGAAATTATATGGTGGCTGTATGAGAAAGTTAGAAAGACGCCCAACTGCATATAATGAAAAGGAGGCTTGCAGCGTGAAATGGCATCAGGGAGTTTTGTCATCCTCAAACTCTTCAGGAGTTCCTGTATGGGAAACAAAGAGAATTACTTTTCCTGCAAAAAAAAAAAAAAAACGCTTACCTTCTTGAAGGTACCGCACTCCATGCAACTCTCTCTTCTACTCCAGAACAGTAGGGGTTGTATTCTGATTGTCTGCTGTGGTTTTGCTGTCCTGCCCCACTGCCACGGCTGTTCATAACACACGTGGTGCTAAATTAGTGCTGAATGCATAGTGGGGAATATTACATTGCAACATGCCAACATGTAATGAAAACTATTTATAATGTAATTTATAATGTAATTTATAATTAAGAGCACAGATACTGAATATCTTTGTATTGTTTATCTGTAGTTTTCATCTGTATGTTAATAAATAAGAGTGACAGCAAATGTTTTTTACAAATTTTTGAAAAAAATGCATAAGAACACTAAAGTAAAAAGGTATGATTTGATGTTTTCAAATGGTCAGTATGACAACAAACTGCAAGTTGTCTGCATCCAGTGCTAAGAGCATCAAAATAATATCATCAACAGAAGCTGCCAAAGTAAGAGCAAAATTAACCCAAGAGCGCTGCAATGACTCATGCAAGATATCACAAAAGACCCCACAACAACATCCAAAGAACTGCAGATTTCACTTGCCTCAGTTAAGCAAGTGTTCATGACTCCACCATAAGAAAGAAACTGGGCATCAAATGGGCTGCATGGAGTTCCAAGACGAAAAGGCTTGTCTCAGATTTGCCCTAAAACATCTGGATGGATGCATCTTCAGGACCTGAAAGACTTGCTGTGATAAATGGAACCATAAATTCTGCTGTCTGAAATTCTGAAGGACAATGTGCGGCCATCTGTTTGTTACCTCAAGCTGAAGCAAATATGAGTTCTGCAGCAGGACAATTATCCAAAACACACCAGCAAATCCACCACTGAATTTCAGAAGAAAAACAAAATAGAGACTTTGGAGTGGCTTAGTCAAAGTCCTGACCTGAATCCCATTGAGATGCAGTGGCATGACCTTAAAAAGGCAGTTCATGCTCAAAAACTCTCCAATGTGGCTGAATTGCAACAATTCTGCAAAGATGAGTTGATCAAAATTCCTCCACAGCACTGTAACAGACTCTTTGCAAGTTATCGCAAATGTTTGATAAAAAAAGAATTTGCAGTGAGTGTCCAGCCAATAATGGTCAGGTGAGAGATTCTTCCCCAGGAACGTGGTGCAGTCTCAGCAGGCACATCTGTCATCTAGAGAAACCTGGAAGAACAAAGAAGAGGGAGATTAACAACCAGGAATAGTGTAAGAATTCTGCTTGTTTGTCATTACTGGAGTTTGTGCCCCCACCTTAGCTACTCAGACCACATCTCTGTTATGCTACATCTAGCAGATGACTTCACTGATTTCTTTAACATTTCCCTGAAGAAGACAGGTCTGCATGCTCAGCCCACCACTTTTCACTTTGCTGACTTATGACTATGTAGCAATGCACAGCTTGATCCATACCAACAAGTTCATCGATGACACGACCGTAGTGGGTCTCATCAGCAAGAACAATGAGTCAGCATTCAGAGAGAAGGTGCAACAGCTAACTGCCTGGTGTAGAGCCAACAACCTGTCTCTGAATGTTGAAAAAGATAAGGAGATTGTTGACTTCAGAATAGCACAGAGCAACCACTCTCTGCTGAACATCAACATATCATCTGTAGAGATCATCAAGAGCACCAAATTCCTTGGTGATCATCTGCCAGAGAACTTCACCTGGTCACTCAACACCAGCTCCATCACAAAGAAAGCCCAAGAGCACCTCTACTTCTTACGAAGTCTTACTTCCCCATACTGACTACGTTTTACAAAGAGACCATTGAGAACATCATGAGCAGCTGCATAACTGTCCAGTTTTGGAATTGCACCATCTCAGATAGCAAGACCCTGCAGCGGATCCTGAGGAGAGCTGGAGTCTCTCTTCCCTCTATCACGGACATTTACACCACTCGCTGCATCCACAAAGCCACACACCACTCACACACAATTTTCTCCCTCCTGCCATCTTAAAAAGGTACCAAAGCAGCCAGTATTGAACATACTGTGTAACAGTTTCTTTTCACAAGCCATCAGACTCCTTAACAACTGAACTGAATTGTACCGAGCACAACACACACACACACACACACACACACTCAAGCACACCCAACTGTGTGGACTGTACTGATCTGCACCTAATACACACTCTTCCAATATACATCCATGTCTACAGCACCACCCATATCAAAATGTTTACATGCTTTTTGCACACTGTTTTTGCTACCCTTTCACATGCTGTCTTGCACAATTCATTTTAATACCTCATATAACTGCTGCTATTATATTGTTTATTCCAGTATTTTTGCACATGTACTGTCGGATATACAGTATGTACTCTGGTCGGCACTGCTTTTGTGTATTGTCTTTTGTGTACTTAAGTCCTTAGCTCTGTGCTGTTCTATGAAGCTCATTGAACATTTATGAACATTTTTTTATGTAGCACCATTGTCCTGAAGAAACATAGTCTCATTTCACTATGTACTGCATCAGCTATACGGTATATGTTTTGACATGACTTGACTTGACTTGACTTCTCTCCAAGTGATGGTACAGTATAGGAGGTCATTTTTCATGAGGAAATATGAGCCATCCTCCTTCTTCTGCTTCCCAAAACTCCTCTTTTCAGCCTTTTCGAAGACAGATGAGATAAGATTAGTCAGAGGCTGGGACTCACTTAGAGAAGAGTCATTGGCATCGCATTCTTTATGAGCCATGCAGGTCTGTCGCACCAGGGTCTTCTTCTTTTCATCTGTTCTCCCCTTGGTGGCAGAGCTCATGGTAGCTGTGAACCCCGGATAGTCATGCCCGAGGAGCAGGGGAACAAGGAGGTTGGGAATAAGGCCAATGAATAGCGGCCAATCGCCGTCCTTACTTAACCTGTGCGGTGAGGACGGAGTGGTATGAGAAATCAGTCCATGGTCACTGTCTTGGGGACTTCCTTGGCAGTTAGCTGGAGACAATGAAACCACAGCCTGATGATCCCTACCAGCTCATTGAGACATACTGCCATTATGGAAGTCACCGGGGGTCCATAGCAGTATACCTCAACTGGGCATCCCGCTGAGCAATGGTGCTAGTGCACTGGCCCAGACTCTCTTTGGCTAGCCCTCCCAGTATGCTCGAAGGTGTCCAGAAACATCTCCACTTTGTCCTCCATAATTAGCTTGGTAAGCTGGTGCTCAACATCATGGCTGGGATTGGGAAGAGGAGTTCCAGCAGATCTTAAGTTTAACTATTTTTGATGCTGAAGGAGGCTAGAGTTTAGCAGGTGATGCAGGATTTGTATTCGAACCAGGGCCTTCTTCTGTGTCCGCTGCTCGCATTCTCCACCAGTGTATGGCACTTTAGGAAGAAGGAGACAGAAGAACAGCACAGAGACAGGGATTAGGGTGCAAACACAAACTTATTTTGGGTGTGGCAGAGAGGGAGGGAGTGAGTGCAGCTGTCTTAGATAGAACTTGCAGTGAGTGTTATTCCTCGGTGGGGGAGCCTAGAGAGTGATCCAAATTATTGATTCGGAGCATGTATCACGTTGGGCTAGTCATGTAAATTCAGCAAACAAGGCTTTGTTACGTCATTACTATTTTGAAACATTACCCCCACTTGATCTCAAAGTGAACTGATAAACAATGGACTATGGTTTTCACTGATTTTGGGTGAGTTTTATTATGAATGTTAATGAAAATGGAATGTGTTAATTTTGTTTGTGCTGATCCATTACTATAAAGCAAATGAACCAAGGCCAGCTGTGGGTTATTGAGTTAACAGAAAAAGTGGACAATTTGGCCTTTTAAGTATGTTGTATAATGAGTGGAGTAAAAAGGCCAAGGTCAGTTGTTTTGGAACATTTTGAGAGTTTGATATTGTAAGGCGTATAATATGTGATAAACATCTAAAATACCAAAATAACACCTCATGACACTTGCAATCCAAACACCCACAAGTAGCTCATGGGCACAAATCTGGCAGAACTACGGCAATACTTAAACACACCTTACATTAATAGAACAAGTGCTAAAACCCTAGAACAACTGTTTTTAAATAAAAAATAATAATGATATATCCAGAGGTGGGTAGTAACGAGTTACATTTACTCCGTTACATTTACTTGAGTAAGTTTTTGAAAAAAATATACTTCTAGGAGTAGTTTTAAATCACTATACTTTTTACTTTTACTTGAGTAGATTTGTGAAGAAGAAACTGTACTCTTACTCCGCTACATTAGGCTACAATGAGCTCGTTACTTTTCTTTTTACCTCTTTGGTATTCTACGCATCAATTTTAATGTTTAATTTTGACAGATAGAGAAACTTCCGCTAAGGCTCTACCACGTGACTGTGTTTCACCAATCAAACGTAGTTGTGCAGTCTCGTCACGTTACCATACTCAATCTCAGCGGCGGGACGGGTTAGTTAGCAACATGTCAGAATCAACCGTCGGCAATGCAGACACAAATGAGGAGGAAAACCCGCACCCCTGGCCTCATATTGAAAGCATGTTTACCTTAGTAAAAGTGTGAGAGAGCAGATACATTATGAGGTGTCTTCTGTGTCTGCCAAAGCAGATAGGCGCATGTTTGTCTTTTAGGTTACATATGATAGAGCTCTCAAGTCTTCATCGTGAGACACGCATTTCAGTCAGTTCACACCTTGTATTTAAGTAAGGGAGAACTTTTTCTGCTATATACAATTGAATTAATGGACGAGGCGCAGGCATACAGTACACATACATACAGTTTTGTCCAGTTCAGCTGTTGAGTTTTTTTTATGTGCTCAACTTTACTCAGCGCCGCAAGAGCCAACAAACAGATGACATCAGACGTGTCGTTTCTTGCAGCGCCGAACACATATAAAGGGATAGTTCACTCAAAATGAAAATTTTGTCATCATTTACTCCCTCTCATGTTGTTACAAACCTGTATACATTTCTTTGTTCTGATGAACATGAAGGAAGATATTTTGAGAAACAAAAACAGCTTTGCAACCAGAAGCTTTAGCTTACCTGAAACTAAGGAAAGTACTAGAGGCTTCCTGAAATTAATTAAAGGAGTAGAGATGTATTTCATTATTATTGCCCTTTCATCAAGGCATCAAATGTGCAACAATCACAACACAAAAGAAATTAAATGTGTGTGTGTGTGTGTGTGTGTGTGTGTGTGTGTGTGTGTGTGTGTGTGTGTGTGTGTGTGTGTGTGTGTGTGTGTGTGTGTGTGTGTGTGTGTGTGAGTGTTTCCTTCTGTTGTTCTGTCACTGGAGACACACACACAGTTTATGAGAATTTATGGGCTGCCTTGTTCTAGTTCTGCCTGGTAAAAAAGTATAAAGGTTTGGAAATTTGTGTTACTTGTGCATATTTATTTTTTATTTATTATTATTTTATTTATTAAGTACTTGAATTTACCTGAATTATTTTAATTTAAGCTATTTTGTAATTAATTCATTTTAATTTATTTTATTGATTGGATGAGCCATAATTTGCCTAAAGATTATTTTGTATTTTTGTCTGTCTGATTGTTGTCTTGTGTTAAAAAATAAATCAGACGTTACTCAACAGTTACTCAGTACTTGAGTAGTTTTTTCACCAAGTACTTTTTTACTCTTATTCAAGTAATTATTTGGATGTCTACTTTTTACTTTTACTTGAGTCATATTATTCTGAAGTAACAGTACTTTTACTTGAGTACAATTTTTGGCTACTCTACCCACCTCTGGATATATCTGTGTTTTTACACTTGCCACAGATTTATTTTTGTAAAACAAGTTCACTATCACCCACAATCTTATGAGGCTTAAAAGGACATGCAATCTTATCTTATCATTGTTCTCCTCTCCATCTCACAGTCACAACATTACACCTTATCTTTGCATGTTTTTTATAGTCAGCTTTTATGACAAACACATGTGAGAGTAATTATAAAGGTAGAATAGTAATTGCATATAAATGGACTAATAAACTAATAAACAATATTTAATAGCAAATAAACTAATATTTAATATTATTCAATGATTTTCAATTTATATTGAAAACATTACCCTATTTTGAATATATTTGCAATTGTTTTGTTAATGATGTTATTATGTTTGGGTCTAGATCAATATTTTGACCAGCAGGTGTCTCTAAAAAGAAAAAAGCTGGAATAAAAAAGTAAAGAGGGAAAGCACATTAGTGCCAGCCACCATTTTACTCTCTATACCTCCCTCTAGCTGCTGATCATGGCTCTCTGCTGTGTTCTTCTGCCAGAGGGTAAATGCCAAAGTGTTGAATTGCTTGCTCCTTATTGGTGGGAGATTTGCCGCCCCGCCTTGAGCTCTATTTCATGACCTTGGACCCTGGAGTTGTGAGGCGAACGTGCTAACCACTAAGCCACCGTGCAAGTATTCCCAAAGGCCGGTATGCTAGGGTGCCAATCCATTTGGAGACGAGTGGATACGAGCATATTATTTCACCCGAATACCCGTGACACAATTTTCCTCATTGTGCTGAGTGTTTTAATGGAGCACATGTCAATGTTGTGCAAAGTTTTTTGATTTTGCATATTTTGGGGGTGGGGCTGCACATGACGTCATGTGACATCATCCAAATACCTGTGAGGTAGTTCCCCTCATTGTTCTGAGTGTTTTGTTATGTCACATGTCAATGTTGTGTAAAGTTTTTTGATTTTGCATAATTGGGGGCAGGGCTGTGGGAAAACAGAAAGGCCAATTAGTACACCAATTTGAAAATGTGTCCAGAGTATCACCCTAAAGAAGCTGGCCGAGTTTGGTGTAAATAACTTGAAAGCTTGCCGAGTTATAAACCTCTAAATTTTACAATTGTCTATTTAATTTGTCTATGGCAAAAAAAGCCATTTTGAGACCCTGTACCATGAGTACTGGTACTCAGATTGCTTAGAAAAGTAATGGTAACAAACTTCAGACCAGGTTCTGATTTTGGTGCATGTGGCTCGAAAGCCCTAGTAGAAGTAGCAATTGATAAATTTTTGTCTAAGAAGAATAAGCAAAACAGAAGCCAACATAATTAAGAACAAAGACAGTGAATATTTTTGTAGTGTGAAAGTGTGACAGTGAATGGCAAATTTTAATACTACGTTGTCATTGGCTATGGTTTAAGTGTTTTGACACACTGCACGAGAACAGTACACATACAGATCACTCACTAAAAAACAGGTTACTATACTATTAAAATAAATAGATTTCTGAAAAAATGCCTAACAAATAAAGCATTGAAGGATATGTAAAAAATACAAGGGTTTCTTGCAGCTATTTCTTCGGCTTCTACTTTGGTATATGTTATACTAATTGCATTTAATTCACCAGTCACCCATGAGGCTTTTTCAAGCCTACTGAATGGTGCAGGTTAAATTATAAACAGTAAAAATACATAAGTAGTTCATCGCTATAATCGTTATGACTACAAAATGTCTCTAAAACTGCACCAGATCTCATACATACAACAAGTGTATCTAGCTGTCAGAAATTTCCCTGCAACTCTTCTGTGGTGTTTTTGTGTGCATTGTGTTTTAATTCATTTTCTCTGCATCTGTATTATCACTGGTTGCTGCCCTAATGTGTGTGGGTTATGCCTGTTTTTTCTTATGCCATTAGTCAGCTTAACTTAGTCCCTTTGTTTCATCATGTCTTTTATATGTTATCACTTTGTGTTTGTTATGCCACAGCCTTGTTTGTTTTGCTTTGTCTCTGTAAAGAAATATAATTCTGTACTTGTATCTACTTCATCTCTAACTTATGACATATTTGAAGAACACATATTTCAATTATGTGTTAACCGAGAGATCCAGTAGAACACTGAACTGCTTCCCTGCTAGAGTGGGGATACATCTCTGCCCTTTTGTGACACAGAGGGATATTATTCCAATTTTTTGCTTTATGGAAGATACTACTTCAGATATTTCCACATTACACCACCAGAGGGCAACAATACACATATACAGTATTTTTCACTCTTTTTATTTTGAGTTTTTGTTTAATTCAAATTCAAATTAAATTTATTGTATAGCGCTAACAATTCCCGTTGTCTCAAAGCAACTTTACAGAAGTATGGAAACAGAAGAGAATTAAATTTATAATAATAATAAAAAGAAAAATAAGGCTAAAAATAAATACATGAATATATATACAATTTAAGTTTAAAATTCATAAAAAAAATATTAATTTGAAATTTAAAATACTATACATCTATCCCTATGCCTAATGAGCATGCCAGAGGCAATGGCGGCAAGGAAAAACTCCCTGAGATGATATGGGGAAGAAACCTTGAGAGGAACCAGGCTCAGAAGGAAACCCATCTTCGTTTGGGTGACACTGTACAGTAAATAATGTAAATGTAAATAATGTGCTCTCTACAACAGTTTATAATAATGCAACCGATAGCTCCTGAGGAGCTATTGCGTCACCGCAAACTGAGCTCAGCACAGACCTGATTGCTGATAAAGAACAGACCGTACAGTACCAGACTTTAAACATTGGTTCAAAGAATGCATGACAGTCTCTGGGCGGTTCCATCCACAACAATCCCATGAGACACTGGCTGACCATGCAGATCAAAAGGTATTGTAAGGTATGATTGTAATCAGCTGATGGACAATGTAAATTATCTGCAAAGTACAGACAGGGACTCTGGCAAGACTAGCTATGACAGCCAGAGGTGTCAAGTAACGAAGTACAAATACTTCATTACCTTATTTAAGTAGAAATTTTGAGTATCTATACTTTAATGGAGTAATTATTTTTTAGCAGACTTTTTACTTCTATTCCTTACATTTTCACCCAATTATCTGTACTTTCTACTCCTTACATTTTAAAAATACTCTCTTTACTCCTATTTCATTCCGGCTTGTCATCATTCAAAAAAAACCTATCGAGATAATTCGCGCCATCCGGATAGAGTGAATTTGATTGTGGTTGGATGAGAAGTAGAAGAAGATATCTAAGCTTAAATTATTGCTATATTGGTAAGTTAATTGTGCAAAGATATAGTTGTTGTTATTATCAGTCGATTATTGACAATATTGTAGTGACCTAGTAACGTAAATTTGCGATGTTTGCTATGGCAAACTTGGGTACATGCCAATAGTTTGCTTGCTACCAGTAGGCTATGATTCAACGTTGCAAACTAGTTTGGTGCAAACACTTTAAACAAATGTTATCTGAGCTTATATTGTTACTATATGCAATATTTGTAAGTTAATTGTGCAAAGCTATAATCTACAGCTGGTTGATAAGTTATGTACTAAGGATAGTCATGATCATGTCTGTGTATGAGAGTGCACGCGTGTGCCTGTATTTGACCCTATGGGTCCTTGTAAAGAGGTAATAGGCCCAACTATATTAGCCAAATACTGTTTAAAATGATTTTACTGATAATTTTCAGTCATGCCAGCAGCTGCTTGTGGTCCTAAAACAGCTTTAAAGGGATAGTTCACCCAAAAAGAAACATTCTGTCATTTTCTCATCCTCATGTTGTTTTAAACCTGTATGAATTTCTTTATTCTGATGAACTTCTTTTCCTCCTTGAAGAAGACCAGCCTTCTTGAAACAACCAAGCAGTTGGATGCATACCTGGAGTGCCCAGGAGACACAGTAGAGGTACTGAAGTCCTTCCCAGCTATGTGCCAGCTATCACTTAAGCTTAATACGGCACTCCCGGCCTCAGCAGCCTGTGAAACACTGTTTAGTGTTGCAGGGCTGATCTTCAGGCCAAGAAGAGCATGCATTGGCTCAAAGAGCTTTGAGAACCAGCTGCTTTTGCGGCTGAACAAAGCCTATTGGTAACTCTTTGTTACATGTTCTGTGCTTAACTGATGTTGATTACCCTGTTGTTGTTTAAGTCCAATGTGTTTGTTTCAATAAAGGTTACTGATGACATGCCTTTGAAGTTTGACTTTTTGCACCATTACAATACTTATAGCCAACTATTCATATCTTCCTCTCCATGAAACACAGCTCAGTAGTACACATATATGGTTCTTTAATGTATTTGCATTGTACTAAAACACATTCTTTTTTAATGGGCATATACAGTATGCGGCTGAAACAGGTAGCCTAGTGCATCCCAAATTTTTCAACATTATCATATTAATATAACATTATAGTCATTATGGCCTTTAGATATGTCATTCTGTTACACTGTGGCGCTTCTGTCACTAAAACAAATTCCTTGCATGTGAAAACATGCCTGGCAATAAAGCTGATTCTGATTCTGAGAAATATGTTTTTTGAGGAGGTGGGGTAGTGCACACACAGCCTAAGCCTTTGTCCTTAATGGCATTTTTTCCTTGCATTACTTTTATACTTTTAAAGTAGTTTTGAAACCAGTACTTTTACACTTTTACTTGAGTAAAAAGCTTGAGTTGATACTTCATCTTCTACAGAAGTCTTTTAAAACCCTAGTATCTATACTTCTACCTGAGTAATGAATGTGAATACTTTTGACACCACTGATGACAGCTAACTAAAAGGCTAGAGCCAGAAGGTGACACAGACATCCGGCTTCCTGGGATGTAAAGTGTCCCACCACTCCACAGTCTGCAATCTTGAGTGACTTGTGGGGGTGGTAAGCCGACAGCATCCAGACATCCCAGTTCACCAAACACTCTATGCCCATGAACCCTCCAGATATGCTCCTTTACATAAGAAAAGCTATTCCTAAAAAGCTAAATTAAACAAATGTTTATGTTGCCACATTTGTTTTGTTTTGGTTCATGCCCTGTATATTATCACCTGTATTATCACTGGTTGTTGCCATAATGGGTCAGGATCATGGTCAATTGTTTTATGACAATTATTTAAGACCCTTTTGTTTCACTATATGTACACTGTGTACTAAAGGCTACAGCAGGGGGCATAGCTATCTCTAAAGTCTCTCTCTCTCGCTCTCTCTCTGTCTCCAGCACCAGCTTTGAACTGCTGTTGTGGCAGTCGATTTTGTGCTTCAAGTCTCCATCATTAAACATTTGATGGCTTTAGTAGCAGAACTGAGTTAAAGGAGTGTTAAATCTATAACAAATTAAAAAATTACACTGATTTATAAGTTGCTCAAAAGCTCCTGGCTACACAACTCCCTGACCCAAGCCAGCTGCCCAACTATTGGCCAATATCATTGGCAATATCAATTATCTCCGAGATCCTAGAAAAGATTGTAGCTCAGCAGTCGCTGATCGTTTCTAGTGGGGCACAAATTAGTGGTACACCTCAAAGTGCAATACTGTTCCCACGCATGAATTATACTAATTTGTCCCCATTCTATGTTTGTTAAAGGGAAATAAATCCTGATTTTCATTAATGTTATCTACTGTATGGTGTGGTTGTGTCTGTGCATTGTCTCTTCATGAGCTGGTTGAAGTCTGCTACACTCATACCTACATAGGTATAATATTTATAAAATTATAAAGTTGGCTTTTTTAATCGGAGCAGATGTCGTGGAAAAGTTCATTTATTTTAGTAATTCAACTGAAGTGTTGAATTAGAGAAACTTGTGTATTATATAAATTCAGTACACACAGACTGAAGTAGTTTTGGTTTTTTTAATTGTGATGATTTTGGCTAAGAAAAATTAAGAGTCTCAAGCTAATTTACAGCAAAGCGAAGAACAGAACAAGAGAAGCGGACGGGCCAGAGTAACATGTTGTCATGCACGTGAAACAGGTTAGATCCAAATGCTGCTTTATTAGGCGATATCCAAAACAGGCAAGGGTCAAACATCAGACACACAACAACAACATCAAAGGAAATCCAAAAACAGTAGTCAATAATCCAGGCATAGGTCAGGGCAAGTAGCAAACATTCATAAACACGAAAAACAAGCAGGGTCAAAACAAGGCAATAGACGCAACCGATAATACTCTCAGAATGCTAACAATACTTCGCATCATCAGAGAGTTCTGAGTGAGCTTAAATAGACCAGGTGATACAAACAGGAAACAGGTGTGCTGAGCTGGTGGTGCAATGGATTGTGGGAAGTAGAGTCCTGATGAGAAAGTGCAGCAAAGTCCTCTGCAGACCTGCAGAGGGAGCCATCATGGCTCTCATAACACATGTCCATTTTTTGAGGAATTGGATCGAGTGTAGGGAGACAAGCCGTCCTTCAAAAACCGAAGAGACAAAACCGAAGTCATTGTATTCGGAAATAAAGATGAAACTCTCAAGGTTAACACACACCTTGACTCTAGGGGTCTAAAGACACAAAATAAATTCTGAAATCTTGGTGTAATCTTAGAGTCTGACCTTAATTTCAGTAGTCATGTGAAAGCGATAAGCAAATCAGCTTACTACCATCTCAGAAAAATAGCCAGAATTAGATGTTTTGTCTCAAGACAGGACAGAAACTTGTTCATGCTTTCATCACCAGCAGGGTGGATTATTGCAATGGACTCCTTACTGGGATCCCCAAAAAGACCATTAGACAGCTGCAGCTCATACAGAACGCTGCTGCCAGAATTCTGACCAGAACCAAAATGAGCACATCACTCCAGTCCTCAGGTCCTTACACTGGCTTCCAGTTACATTTAGAATAGATTTTAAAGTATTGTTACTCGTTTATAAATCACTTCATGGCTTAGGACCAAAATACATTACAGATATGCTAACTGAATATAAACCAAGCAGACTACTCAGATCATTAGGAACAGGTCAGTTAGAGATACCAAGGGTTCACTCAAAACAAGGTGCGTCAGCATTTAGTTATTATGCCACATATAGCTGGAATCAGCTTCCAGAAGAGATCAGATGTGCTTCAACAGTAGACACTTTTAAATCAAGATTAAAAACACATCTGTTTAACTCTGCATTTACTAAATGAGCACTGTGCTGCTTCACACTGACTGCACTTTTTATCCAAATCACTTTTACTCCTGTTTTATTCTTTTTAACATATTTTAAACTGTTTTTATCAAAATCAGACTTATTTTTTTCAATTGTTCTTTGTTTTTATTATGATTTTATCGTGTGTCTCTTATTTTTACATATATTTTGTTTTCTCTCTTATAAACTGTTTTCTAATTTCTATGTAAAACACTTTGAATGACCTCTGTGTATGAAATGTGCTATACAAATAAACTTGCCTTGCCTTGCCTTTGTGCCCGGAGACGGCGAGGTATTGGATACGGCAAGTTTGGTGGATGAGGACAGCGTGGGTGGAGGTTGGTATGCTTTAATTGTTCAGTCTACAAAAAACATTATAAACGTGCAAGCACGTTAGTTTACATAAAGCGAAATATCATGACAGCTAGATAAAAATGTTAATGAAAGTCACATTGATCTTTAAAATGTATTGATGTACACATGTTTGTTGCATATAGTGTTAGGATTGGGTTACTATATAGTACTAATAAAATACAATAATTACAAAAATATTAGAACAAGTCATTTGTTTTAGCTGCAGTTGTAGTAACGTAAGTTGAGTTGTAATAACCCTTACGAAAATTAACCATGTTTTTTTGTGGTAAAAGTGTAGTAACCATGTTTTTTGGTGTATTGATTACTATTAACAAAAACATGGTTTCACTACACTAACCATGGTTTAACTATGGTTTTAGAAAACCATGGTTGTCAAAACCATGGTGATTTTGTGGTTTACCATGGTTTTACTACAGTAACCATGGTTAATTTTCGTAAGGGGATCTAAAATAGTGTTGTCACTTTACTATAACTTTTGCAGATACTGTATGGATGAGATTCAGTCAAATGAAGAATCTACTACTTTCAACCTAAGGTCAGAAGACGATCGTCAAGGTGAAGAGCAAGATGTTTCCGATCATGCACAGCGAGACAGTGTTGGTGCTGGTAAGTGCTTTGAGAAACAAATGTCCTTTAAGATATATATTCTTTTGTATTATATAGATTTTTCATTTTTGCTTAAACTATTCCTAAAATGCAAGTTGTGCACTTTGTAAGCAAACTGTTTGTGGTCTCTATATTTTAATCACACATTTTCTATAAAGTACTTAAAAATAACAACACTTAACTTGGTTTTGTTTAGGGTCATGGAAAAAGAGAAAAACTAAACTAGAAGCCACAGTCGAATGCTTTGCAAAGGTCCTGTTTGATAATCTCTCCAAAGAATGGCAACTTGCCATGCACATGCAAGCATCCCAGAATGAACATGAGGCTAGAATGTTTGGGATGATGGTTCAAGCAATAAAAAGTGCACACCATGGGCCAGCCATGCCACCTCAAGGTCGCATGTACATGCCATTTCTGACACAACAGCCACATTTGCATCCTAGCCAGGTGACCCACACTCATTCACCTGGACCGCTGGCTCACAGTCCACAGCCCACCTACCTGCCGCATACTTCCTCATCAGGCAGACACTATTCACTAGATGAAGACCAGGAAAGCCATACATTCACTCCACTGTGAACCTTCCATAGCTACCTTGTTTTTTTGTTTTTTTTTAAACAATGTTTAACCCTCCTATTGTCCTCTTATACAAATTAGGAGCGCTGAGTCAACTTGACCTTGTCTGTTTTGACTGCTTATAAAAAATGAAGTATACTGTATATGATAGGCATTTTTTTCACCTTTTTAGTCTAACTTGTTTCCAACATATTAACATATATTTTGCAAAAAAAAAAATTATATTTGGTATAATAAACCTTATTTATATACAAAAATGCCTCATTTTTTAGTAAAAAAAAAAACAAATTTTGAATTATGTTCACTATAGAGGCACAAAAGTTCATGCACAGTTACAGGCTGGTATATTTCAAATGCAGGAGATTGTTTTGAAACCATTTTGACCATTTTTAGCAAATAATAAAACCTGTTTTTTTCCAGGCCAAATTGACTTGAATGCTTATAAATCAAAAATTCTACAATTATCACCATTCTGTGTGTAATATCTATTTTACACTTGTAATATCTATTTTGCCCACCTGATGTCATGTGATCAACCAACAACAGGCTACACACACACACACACACACACACACACTCAAAAACATGCCATAATTTCATGTGAATAAAACTTTGTTTACCTCCTTATGTTTTTTTATTATACTTAATTTATGAATGATAAAGTTTATGAAATTATGCCATGTTTTGAGTAAAATAAGCAGAAATTATTAAATATTATTTTGGATAACCACTGACTGATAAATGTCAAACATTACTCAGCATATCTCCAGGCCAATGCTGACAACGTGTGTGTGTGTGGGGGCACGGTGGCTTAGTGGTTAGCACGTTCGCCTCACACCTCCAGGGTCGGGGTTCGATTCCCGCCTCCACCTTGTGTGTGTGGAGTTTGCATGTTCTCCCCGTGCCTCGGGGGTTTCCTCCGGGTACTCCGGTTTCCTCCCCCCGGTCCAAAGACATGCATGGTAGGTTGATTGGCATCTCTGGAAAATTGTCCCTAGTGTGTGGTTGCATGAGTGTGTGTGTGTGCCCTGCGATGGGTTGGCACTCCGTCCAGGGTGTATCCTGCCTTGATGCCCGATGACGCCTGAGATAGGCACAGGCTCCCCGTGACCCGAGGTAGTTCGGATAAGTGGTAGAAGATGAATGAATGAATGTGTGTGTGTGTAAAGATTGTTGGTAGAAGAAGAAGCGAAGAGAAGATGTTGTCCCCAGCTGGACAAATGCATATAAGTGTGAAATATTTACAAATGATTGTTTTTGTTTTTTTGGAGGCCCAGTGAATTGCAATGCCCAATGCTTGTGTGTGTGTGTGTGTGTGAGTGTAAAGCTTGTTGGTAGATCAGATTTTGCCCCCAGCTGGACAAATGCATCTAATAAGTGTGAAATATTTACAAATGAGTAGCTTTTGTTTTTTCTGGAGGCCTAATGAATTGCTATGCCCAGTGCTTGTGTGTGTGTGTGTGTGTGTGTGTGTGCAGCATCATTTCAGTAGATCATATTTTGCCCTCTGCTGGGCAAAGGTATATCAAAAGTGAGAAATATTTACAAATGTGTAGCTTTTTTTTTCTGGAGGCCTGATGAAATGCAATGCCCAATATGTGTGTCTGTTTGTGTGTGTGTGTGTGTGCATGTGTGTGTATGAGTGTGTGTGTGCGCGTGTGCGTGTGTGTGTGTGTGTGTGTGTGAAATGTTTACAAATGTGTAGCTTTTGTTTTGTCTGGAGGCCAACTGAATTGCAATGCCCAATGCTTTGAACAGTGTTTGACTGTGTGTGTGTGTGTGTAGCATCATTTCGGTAGATCATATTTTGCCCTCTGCTAAGCGAAGGCATATCAAAAGTGTGAAATATTTACAAATGCTTGCCTTTTTTTTTTTCTGGAGGCCCAATGAAATGCAATGCCCAATTTGTGTGTGTGTGTGTGTGTGTGTGTGTGTGGTGTGTGAGTGTGTGTTTTGGGTGTGTGTGTTCGTGGACATTTTATGTGTGCATTTTTGTGTCTGTATGTATGTTCATTGCACTGAAAAGGGCAAAAGTGTGACCTATTGCCCCACTAAATGTGGCCGGAAGGATCCAAAATGCATATTATATACTGGTCTGAACACATAGTTCACATAGTGAACACATAGAACACATAGTAGAAAATAGACAAACTTAATTTTACTTGCAAAGTTCATAATTTGGAACAATCCTGGTAAATCTCAGGCAAATATGTGGAAGAAAACCCAAGTTATGACACAATAAACCCTTCCAGCCGGGTCAAATAGACCCAGGGAAAATAGGAAGGTTAAGTTGAATGTTTTTCAAAGAGTTAACATGTACTTGAAGTTGTTTCTACCTGTTAAATATGAGCAGTACGCCTTGTTTTACTTTTGTATTCAGTGGTGGCTTTGCCAGTGGAGTTTAACCTTTTACACAGCAGTTGTGTATTGTGTTAATATGTACGGCATATGGAGCGAAGTTGTTTCTTTAGTTAACACAAGTATTCCTATTGTGCTGTTGCACTTTTATTGATGGTCCAAGACTTTAGATTAGATTAGATTCAACTTTATTGTCACTGTGCAAGGTACATGTACAGAGCCAATGAAATGCAGTTAGCATCTAACCAGAAGTGCATAGATAGCTTATTTACAAGTGGCAGTGTAATAAATGAGGGTATGAGGTTATACAGAAGGTGTAGTAATATGTACATATAACTGAATAAGGATATATATAGTGTGATTTTTTATAAAAGTATGATACAGTATGAAGTGGTATGACAGATATAGCTGTACAAAAGGAATGTCATTATGAATATACACATCTATATATATAGATATATATATATATACACAGAATAAACAGAATAAATATGGATGGACATACAGAAGTGTAATGATAGTTTTTGGGTGGTGCAAGGATGCATGATTTTAAAGTGGTGCAAAATAGTGCAAAACACAGAAGAAAAGTGACAGTGCAGTGGTAATTGTTGCTTTACTGCATATGAGGTGAATTATTCATAGTTGCTTAATGCAGTTAATGTGCTGAACTTTATACAGTGACACTTATGGATATTTTTGTTCAAATATTTATTTGACACTTATGGATATATTTTATTCAAAACAGTTTTGAATATCCATTGTCTTTGGTAATGTTAACAAATACAAATGTTCAGAAACAGACTAGTAAGTAATGCTGCATCTTCTGTAGCAAAAGGAATTTCAGCAAATGGAAATTATGTATTTTCTACTGTCGTCCCTGCTCAGAAAACAACCTAGTCAAAGCTGTGCGAATGTTATGGGCGTGTGGTTGTTGTTGCTGCTGGAGAGCAGGTGCCATCTCCTGGGTTTCTTCCAGAGTTCCAGATACACTCTCACCCTGTAGCCAGGCGTTGTCAAAGTTTTCTCCATTTTGCTCACACAAATTATGCAGAATGCAGCAGGCTGTGACAACCACTGGCACTCTTTTCAATTCAAGTTCAGACTGTTTGAGGAGGCACCTCCACCGGCCCTTTAACCTCCCAAATGCCCACTCTACCGTCATGCGTTCTCTGCTAAGGCGGTAGTTGAAATGCTGCTGTTCCCCCATCAACTGCCCATCCGGTCAGAGTAGGGTTTCATAAGCCAAGACATGAGGGGGTATGCTGCGTCACCCAGGATTTTGATGGGCACCTCAATGCCTGCAATGTTGCGAGTATGCTGTATAAAGAGAAAAATCAATTACGTTATTAATCTGACAGTGCTTAAATATTATCAACTGCTTCCGTTTGATTTTTCATTAGTAATGTACACATAAACTAAGCTCAACTATTTTTATAGGCTGCTCTTATATACATCCTTTTGCTAGCTTTTCTGTTATTCATGAATGTTTATGATTTTACCTCAGGAAAAACCTTGGCCAGGTCAAAGATCATAGAATTGCGGAGGACTCTGGCATCGTGAACACTGCCTGCCCATCCAACATTGATATTGGTGAACCTGTTGTAGATTGGCTCCGATCTTTCACCCAGGTGTCTCGTTGGGTCTTAAAATGCACTGCTGCTGCCAGCAAAAACGCATCAAACAGTAAATGCTGTTTTTTGTACCATAACCTTCATAACAAATTTTTTCGTCTTCTTCTGAAAACCGCATACACCTGTCATGATTCAGCCCGGACTTTTGGCCATGTGCATTTGTTGTCGTTCCTCGTCACGTGTCTGCCCCGCCTTTGTCTGCTCCTCCCTGTCACCACACCTGCTCCTCATTGTGTCTTCATTGTCTTTTATATTTAAGTGAGCCGCGTTGCCGATGGCAGCGCGGAATCATTAGTTACGTTTACCCCTTCGTCATGTTTAGTCTCTGTTAAATGTTGTCATTTGTATTGTTTTAGTTATCGTCATTTTGTCTATGTCTCTTTATTTATTAAACCCCCATCATTTGAAGCTATCCTGCGTACGGGTCTGTCTCCTTCCATCCAGGTTGTGACAACACCAAAGCGTGTTCCATTACCCCGGAAATGAAGTAAAATATATTTGCATTTTGGGCGGGAGTAGAAAGATCGGATTGATATCTGATTTTCCAAGATGCATTTATGTGGCCTAATGTAAATGGAACAGTTTTAACAAAATTTTAAATGTTATTAATGGCACAGTAGTTTCAA
Organism: Tachysurus vachellii; assembly: GCF_030014155.1. Lineage (NCBI taxonomy): Eukaryota > Metazoa > Chordata > Actinopteri > Siluriformes > Bagridae > Tachysurus > Tachysurus vachellii. Next base: position 8,498,585 of record NC_083484.1, on the reverse strand, counting down.
CAGTAACTGCACACAGAACACAGATAAGATTATTTAACTCTTGTGTAATGTCAGTAAGTTCTGAGCTTTCTCTTGAGGTTTAAGCATAGAACTAGTATGAGGAACAAAATGGAAAAATATTTTACTAAAGTTTGAACAACCTCAAGTCGCCATTGTTCGTTTCAAAGCAAAATATAATTGGTTTTCTGTGAATTAAATTGCAGTGGACGATGTGTCGGATGGTCTTGAAGAGAAGACAAAGGTAGGCAAACACTAGTGATTCACAGATCTGGATTTTTTTTTCAATGCTACATCTCACCCAAGTCATTACAAAAGCCAATCTGCACCAGCAAAATGTGTGCAAAAAATGAGTCAGGCAACCACCTGAACCCCAGCAAATCCTGTGTGGCTCACCTGGTATTTTCTGCTGTCAACAATAAGTCCTAAATAAAAGGTTCAGTTCTGGAGGTAACAAACAGAAAAAGTCAAGCTTCCAAAAAACTTAAACTTACTTAGTTCTTTTTGGTTCTGTAGATTCAAAACCATCACTTGAGTCACCTGCAGAAACCTAGAGCACATCACAATGCTTGTGAAGAACGATACATGAAGGTGTACATGAAAAACTATAAATGATAAATGGGAGAAGACTTTATTTTTATATCAGTGCATGAAAGCAAAGGTTAGTGTTTTTGTATGGCTTTGTCCGTCTAATGTTTGTGGCATTTTTCAACATCACATCAAGCTTGTGTTTTTCAGTCAGCACTCTAGTCAGCAGTTAGCCCACAAACTTTTAATGCAATAGAAGCTCTTCGTTAGATTTAACCCCAGGTCATAGTGCTCATTATACACCCTAGACAATGAGCTACAGGACTCCCCAAAATACCCTGCCAGATGATCTACTACAGTTTAAATAAAAACGATAGGGAGTTCTGGTAGCAGTTTGCCTTTCCCAATGTTGAGATGAGATCTGCTGTGCTGTACAGTGAAACAGTACACCTGATTTATTGTTTCTTTTTTTGTAGTTAAAAATGTGATTTTGAATGCATTTTTCTGTTTATTTTTCAGGAAGTACAACAGTCCTCCAATGAGAGTGATGATACCGTGATCCTTGAGCTCACACCAGAGCTGAACTACCTGAGCCACTTGTGTGGGTTGTAGACTCACAAAGTCTCATGCTGCCACTAGAGTGAAAGCACCACCAGCATTCAAAAATGACCAAAACTTCAGCCAGAAAGCATAGGAACTGAGAAGTGGTCTGTGGTCACCACCTGCAGAACCACTCCTTTATTCGGGGTGTCTTGCTAATTGCCTATAATTTCCACCTGTTGTCTATTCCATTTGCACAACAGCATGTGAAATTGATTGTCAGTTTTGTTTCCTAAGTGGGCAGTGTGATTTCACAGAAGTGTGACTGACTTGGAGTTAGATTGTGTTGTTTAAGTGTTCCCTTTATTTTTTATTTATTTATTTTTACACACACTCTCATTCACTCACGCAATCACACACAACGGACAATTTTCCAGAGATGCCAATCAACCTACCATGCATGTCTTTGGACCGGGGGAGGAAACCGGAGTACCCGGAGGAAACCCCCGAGGCACGGGGAAAACAACTCCACACACACAAGGTGGAGGCGGGAATCGAACCCCGATCCTGGAGGTGTGAGGCGAACGTGCTAACCACTAAGCCACCATGCCCCCCTTAATAATAATAATAATAATAATAATAATTATAGCTGCAAGCAGCGATACCGGGGTCAAGCCGATCAGATGCGCTCAGAACATGTCGCTGATGAACCATACCAAGTTTCGTAGCTATATGGCATTGTATTGGTAAAATACTGAACTTGACGTGAAAATTCTAAGTGTGTGTGAGTGTGAGTGTGTGAGTGTGTGTGTGTGAGCAAGTGTGCGAGTTTGAGTGAGTGTGTAACTGTGAGTGTGTATGTGAGTGTGCGAGTGTGAATGAGTGTGTTTGTGTGTGTGTGTGTGTAAATGTGTGTGTAAGTGTGTGTGTGTTCCTCGTATGTGAAAACATACTTGGCAATAAAGTGTGTGTCTGTGTGTCACTGTGTGTCTGTGTGTGTGTGTGGAAATGTGTGTGTATGTGAGTGTGTGTGTGTATGTGAGTGTGTGTGAGTATGTGAGTGTGTGTGAGTATGTGAGTGTGTGTGAGTATGTGAGTGTGTGTGTGTATGTGAGTGTGCGAGAGTATGTGAGTGTGCGAGTGAGTATGTGAGTGTGCGAGTGTGGAAACTTGGTATGTTTCATCAGCGACATGTTCTTAGCGAATCTGATCGGCTTGACCCCGTGTGTGTGTATGTGTCTCTGTGTGAGTGTGTGTGAGAGTGTGTGTGTGTGTGTGTGTGTGTAAATGCGTGAGTGTGCGAGTGTGTGTGTAAATGTGTGTAAGTGTGTGTGTTCCTCGTCTGTGTGTGTGTGTGTCTGTGTGAGTGTGTGTGTGAGTGTCTGTGTGTGTGAGAGGGTGTGTGATTGTGAGTGTGTGAGTGTGTGTGTGTGAGTGTGTGTGTGTGAGTGTGTGTGTGTGAGTGTGTGTGTGTGAGTGTGTGTGTGTGTGAGTGTGTGTGTGTGTGTGAGTGTGAGTGTGTGTGTGAGTGTCTGTGTGTGTCTGTGTGAGAGTGTGTGTGTGAGTATGTGAGTGTGTGAGTAAGTGTGTGTGTGTGTAAATGTGTGTGTAAATGTGTGTGTAAATGTGTGTGTAAGTGTGTGTGTGTCCCTCATAAAGACCTTTGTGATTCTGATTCTGATGTTGCAAGAATTTTGCCTCTAGGCCTTACGATTCAGCACAAAATTGGGTTTTTGGACTGTTGGTGGCGCTAGACGGTTTGAGATGTACGGTTCTATGGGCTGCCATTGACTTCAATGACGGACGGACGGACGGAAGAAGAAGAAGAAGAAGAAGAAGAAGAAGAAGAAGAAGAAGAAGACGACGACGACTAACGATAACAATAGGTGTCTACGCCCCTTCGGGGCTTGACCCCTAATAATAAAACTAACGATAACAATAGATGTCTACGCCCCTTCGGGGCTTGACCCCTAATAATAATAATAGTTAATAAAATTACATTTTGCTAATGTAACACATTACTGTGTTTCACCAGAGATGAACTGCTGAACATTCGGCAGTACACACCAAAAGATATTTTTCCGGTTTTTGAGTATTCCGACGTTTTGCTGAATATTGTAGTTGGCGGAGCGGCTGCGCTGTTTAAGCGCTTCAGGACGCGCAGACGGGGAAAACGCGCCGGCGCGTTAGTGAAACTTAGACAGCGCGGTTTAAGAACACCGCTGCCTAGCATCCACCAGGTTTAAACCAGGAAACACCCAGGATCTAGCACTGGACCTCTCTCTTCATCCCCACTGTTCTATGCCCCCCCCTTTTTTTTGCAATGACACTTTAATTCTGGACTGTCACTGTCACTTTAACTCTGGACTTGCACAGCACAGTGCCACTTTATACACTTTATACACTCCATACTCTATTTACACACCACACTTCACCTGGACATTCTATGGACACTTTAAACTCTGGACTTGCACAGCACAGTGCCACTTTATACACTATTTACACACCATACTGCACATTTATGTATATTTATATTTATGCATATGTATACATTATTTCTTCATCTGTATTTTCATATTTTTACATAGTTTATACTTTTTATTGTTTTATTTCTTGTTGTTTTTTTTATATACTTGTATATATATATATATATATATATTTTTTTTTTTTTTTTTTTATTCTTATACCGGACAGTTGCATAAAGCATTTCACTGCATATCGTACCCTGTGTGTATGTGTATGTGACAAATAAAATTTGATTTGATTTGATTTGACCTGGCGAATCTCCGCTCTCTATCCAACAAAACGGACGAACTTCATCTGCTCACCTGGACTAATAAGGATTTTTCGAACTCTGCTGCTCTCTGTTTCACGGAAACCTGGCTGAACGACACCATTCCGGACAGCGCGTTAAGTCTGCCGGGCTTTCAGCTCTTTAGAGCGGACCGCGACGCGGAATCAACGGGGAAATCGCGCGGCGGCGGGACGTGTTTTTACATCAATGAAAGGTGGTGTTCTGATGGAACTGTGTTAAAGAAGATGTGCTGCCCAGATCTTGAAACACTCTTCGTTAACTGCAAACCGTTCTATTCGCCGCGGGAGTTTTGCTCGTTCATTCTGGTCAGTGTTTACATTCCACCGCAAGCGCACGTGAGCTCGGCACTACAGGCACTCGCTGATATGATCACAGAGAGTGAGCAACAACACCCGGACTCTGTGGTAATAATTCTTGGGGACTTTAATAAAGCGTCTCTCTCACGTGAGTTGCCTAAATACAGACAGCATGTTACATGTCCCACCAGAGACAGTAACACACTGGATCACTGTTACACTGTAATAAAGGATGCATATCACTCTCTGGGACTCTTGATCACTGCTTAGTTCATCTGATACCGACCTACAGGCAGAAACTAAAAACAGCTAAAACTGTATTAAGGACTGTAAAAAGATGGACTAAGGAAGCGGAGCAGGATTTACAAGCCTTTTTCTCTCTCACGGATTGGACTGTTTTTGAAGCTGCTGCCTCCGACCGGGACGAGCTCACAGAGACTGTAACATCATTTGTTACAAATCCTCACAGTTTTTGTGCGGATTTGTGCATTCCCACCAGGACTCACTTAACCTACAACAATGACAAGCCATGGTTCACTGCAAAACTCAGCCAGCTCCGTCAGGCCAAAGTGGATGCTCACAGGAATGGGGATAGAGTCTTGTACAAACAGTCCAAATACACATTGGAAAAGTAGATCAGAGTGGTAAAGAGGAATTATTCCGAAAAATTACGGATTCAGTTTTCCTCTAATGACTCCGCTTCAGTGTGGAAAGGTCTGAAAGCCATCACCAACTACACGACACCATCCTCCAGCACTGTGGTGAATCAACAACTGGCAGACGACCTGAATGAGTTCTACTGCAGGTTTGAAAAAGCCCAATTCTCACCTTCTGTAACCCCCCAATCAGCCACACCTTCAATTCAGTTCAGTGAAGATGATGTGTGTCAGGTCTTCAGAAAGATCAAGACCCAGGCTCCAGGCCCAGACAGTGTTTCACCAGCCTGTCTGAAAGCCTGTGCTGATCAGCTGGCCCCCATCTTCACGCGGATATTCAACACGTCACTGGAGCTGTGTGAAGTACCCTCATGCTTCAAAAGCTCCACCATCATTCCCGTCCCAAAGAAACCCCAAAATACTTGACTTAATGACTACAGACCTGTGGCTCTAACATCTGTGGTCATGAAATCATTTGAAAGACTGGTTCTGGCTTATCTGAAGGACATCACTGGACCCTTACTGGACCATCTGCAGTTTGCCTACAGAGCAAACAGGTCTGTGAATGATGCAGTCAATATGGGACTGCATTATGTTCTGCAGCATCTGGACAGACCAGGGACTTATGTGAGGATCCTGTTTGCTCTGCTTTCAACACCATCATCCCATCACTCCTTCAGCCCAAATTAACCCAGCTCTCCGTGCCCTCCTCTGTCTGTCAGTGGATCACCAGCTTTCTCACAGACAGGCAGCAGCTAGTGCAACTGGGAAAACTCAAATACAGCACCTGCACCATCAGCACTGGTGCCCCCAGGGCTGTGTTCTCTCCCCACTGCTCTTCTCCCTGTACACGAATGACTGCACCTCTAATGACCCCTCTGTCAAGCTCCTGAAGTTTGCAGATGACACCACACTGATCGGCCTCATCCAGGATGGTGACGAGTCTGCTTACAGACTGGAGGTTGAACAGCTGGCTGTCTGGTGCAGCCTTAACAACCTGGAGTTGAACAGGCTCAAGACAGTGGAGATGACAGTGGACTTCAGGAGAAACCCCCCTGCTCTCCCCCCACTTACCATCATGGACAGCATTGTGACAGCAGTGGAGTCATTCCGATTCCTGGGAACCACAATCTCCCAGGACCTGAAGTGGGACATTCACATTGACTCCATTGTGAAAAAGGCTCAGCAGAGGTTGTACTTCCTTCATCAGCTGAGGAAGTTCAACCTGCCACAGGATCTGCTGAAACAATTCTACACTGCAATCATTGAATCCATCCTCTGCACCTCAGTGACTGTTTGGTTCAGCTCAGCTACCCAATCCGAACTCAGGAGACTACAGAGGGTAGTCCAGACTGCTGAGCGAATCATTGGCACAACTCTCCCCACTCTTCAAGACCTGTACTTCTCCAGAGTGAGCAAAAGGGCAAAGGCAATCACTCTGGACCTCTCACATCCAGCACACTCCCTCTTTGAACTGTTGCCATCTGGCCGACGCTACAGAGCCCTGAACACCAAAACGACCAGACATAGAAACAATTTCTTCCCTCAAGCAATCCATCTGAAGAACAATTGACACCATGGAACACACAACACCTAATTGCAAATTTCACACTTGCACATTTGTACTATGTATACCTCAATTTCATGCTTGCACACCTGTACATACATACATGCATACATACATACACATTGTCTATACTGTTTACTGTTTACTTCAATTGCACATTTCACAATTGCACGTGTACATACAAATTGTATATATTGTATACTTCAATTGCACATTTCTCACACTTGCAAATTTGCACATACAAATTGCCTATATTGCATATGTATATTTCAACTGCACATTTCACACCTGTAAATGTGTACATACAATTTCATTATATATGTCATGTATATGACATTGTATATGTCATTCTGTTACACTGTGGAGCTTCTGTCACTAAAACAAATTCCTCGCATGTGAAAACATGCCTGGCAATAAAGCTGATTCTGATTCTGATTCTGTTTTTGATAATTTGTTGTATTGATAATTATGGCTAAGTTGCATTGATTTGCTAGCTAGCCACAATATATGTGAAGTGTCGTTATCTAGATTACATCATATCATCCTACCTCCTTCTGAGTATGCATTGTATATATATATTTATATATGTATATATAAATATTGGCTTTTACTATTTTAATCTGATTTATTACCCCACACTCAAACGATACTGTTAAAAAATATAGTACTTCAACACATGTTTCATTTGATCATGGTGTAATTATTGTGTGCTATTTTGGATAGTTAAAATTACAATTGACCCAGGCTTAGAATTTGGCTGCGTTCTGGAGTAATGCTTAATAACATTAATATGTACAGACACTTGGGGGCGAAACACTTCAGTTTGACTTTGTCTCCATAATATTATCACCAGTGAAGAAAAAACAGCGGCCACTAGGTGAGGAAAATGGCCGATGTGGAAATGGACTTACAAAGGTATGGGCTGATTAATGGGTAAGTGTTAAGGTTGTAAAATTATTCTATATGTTGCAGGAGTAGTATTCTTTGTATGAGGCGAGTTATGAAGAAGTATTTTTTTTCTTTTTATAAATATGGCTGTTTTCCTGTCAGAGTTCTTGCAAGCTAACGTGAATGTGTTTGCTAGGTAGTTAGCTAGCTTATGTTGCTACATAGCTAATGTTAGCCGATTTCATACGACCTCAATTAAGAGGCGGGTAGTTTAATAGCTGGGTGCTGCAACAGATGTAATGTTTTGTTTGATGGTTATTCACATAAGATATGATGTTCTGGTATGTTCCGTTTTCTAATGGCAAAATTTCAAAATTTAATTATAAGTCTCCAAATAGTGTTTTTGTTAACACGTTTCCGCGTTACTTTGCGTGCTGTCTAGCTAATGGCGCTAGCTAATGCTAGCGTATATGCTAACCTATATGCTATTGCTAACGTTCGCTAGCTGTCTACACTTAATTTTTTGCATGTCCTCCGTTCCTTCATGTGTGCTTCACCCCATTCACCAAAACATGACATTACGGGATTGGCTAAACTAAATTGTCCTTACGATTCTATCTTCGTTTTTGAATTCGTTTTCCTGTTTGACTATTAGGGCCTAGAATAAACGGTCAGTGAAAGAAAGTGTATGTGCAAAAATTCAATGAATATACTATATGTTCTACATCAAGGTTTTTGTTTGATTTAACAGTAAAGAAGATTTGGAGAGTCTGCAGAGGAGTGGAAATGAAAACAGCGAAATGTCTGAAGAGGACGGGGGTGAGGAGGAGGGTGCAGAGGTAAATGGAGTGAACCAGGATGAAACTTCCAAACATCGCAGCAAACACAAGAAAAAGAAACACAAGCACCGCAGCAAGCACAAAAAGCATAAACACACATCAGAGGAGGAGAAGGCACACAGGCGCAAACACAAGCATAAACACAAGAAGCACAGGCGCAAAGAGGGGATATTGCCATCCTTGGGAACCATTGACAAGAAGGCTGATGAAGCCTTCCCTTATTCTGAGAATCAGAATGTGGATGACCGGGCTTTGTTGGAGGACTTGGAGAAGCAGAGAGCTTTGATCAAAGCTGAGCTGGATAGCCAGCTGATTGAAGGTAAGGTGCAGTCTGGAATGGGCCTAATCCTGCAGGGCTATAATTCAGGCTCTGAGGAGGATGGAGAGGGACGGAGGCCCCCTAATGGAGACCAGTGCCTGAAAGGAAGTGGGGGTAAAACACGCTCACCAAGGGACCATAGTGATAGGGGTGGCAAAACCAGACATAACTCACCAGATATTAAAACCAACACAAAACACCATAGCCAATCTAGAGAGAGAGACAGAACAGCAAGGGACAGCAGAGGCAGCCGACTGAGTTATGGTGGGAAAGAGACAGCCAAGGAATGCAGCAGATCCAAAGGTAGGAAGAGTTCACAGAGCCAGAACCGATCTCATGATGGAGTAAAGAAATCACTTTCTCCATCCAGCAGCAGGCGCTCATCAGAAAGAAAAAACGATCAAAAGGGGTGCTCAACAGAGGGAAAGGAGGCAAGAACAGAAAGCCACCCTTCACATGCAGAGGAAAGAAGGGCTACTCAAGAGCAGGACAAGCAGCGATCAGGTTCACCAGCACACTCAAGCAATCAGAGGTCTCATTCCAAAGATGGCCACACTGAGGCAGACAGAGACAAGAGGCCCTGCAAATCGCCATCCAAAGATGCCTCATCAGGAAAAGAGAACCACTCACCGTGTCACAGGCGGGCATCAAGTCCACGGCACTGCCGTAGTTCTTCCACCCACCAGAGGGAGCGCCAGTTCCATCAGGCAGCATCGTCAGGATCCAAACATAGCTATTCTCCTTCCAGGAACCGGTCCCCTGCAAGGAGGGGCCACAGCCACTCAGCTGATCGCAGAAGAGATTCGCCATCTAGGTGGGAATATAGCAAAGATTATTATGAGGCTATATCACACTTTAATCTTTTTTTGCCTATAATAGTCTTTTTATGATATGTATCATTATTACACTTGCAGAGTGATCTAGTTATACCTGTGTGAATATTCTAAGTATTCAGACAGTCGCAAAATGGTTCACATGAAAATTATCTGTTCCCAAGTATTTTATTTCTAGGGTTTGGCCATCAGACATGTTGCAGAGGAGATAATATACTTTTGAATTTGGGTCATGTAGTTGTGGTGCCTTCAGTATTTAGCAGAAGAAACGTGATAATGCTTAAAGCCTTTTGCAAATTATGCACCAATGTGGTTTATTAATGGGTTTATTAGCCCTTTTACCCAAATGATTACCACTTAAGAACCACTACAATTGTTTGTGATTAAAGTCAAGTTTCTTATAAGCTTTATTAAATAAGTAAGATGACCTTGTTCACGCCTTACATGTGTTCCTTGAAATACAGCATTATTAGTAAAATGACAAACGTACAATTTTATATCAAACCAATTTAATTTGATAGAAAAGGAATAATGGTACATTAAAAATAGCTGGTTCAGATAAAGCTAGTGTAAACAGCCTTACAAGTACCATATCATTATAGTGGTTGTTTGTTTCATGCCTTTTTTTTGCCGTTTGTTTACGTTTTGTGTCTGCCACGACCTTGTTTATTCCTTCCCGCCTCAGCACACCTGTCCATTATGTGTCTAATTGTCTTCCTTCACAGATTATGAGCTCATGGTGGAGCATGTGAACAAAATAAAACCAAACAGATTTAGCAAGTTTTTGTTTTCGGAATGATAGTGGAATATCTCTATCACCTCCAGGAAGCGCTCCCGTGTAGATGGGACTGGAAGGTCATATGAGATTAGCCCAGCACGACGAAGAGTCAGCCGCTCTCCACTCAGACGAAAGTCTTTGTCCCCACGACGACAGACACGCCCCTCACCTAGAAGGCGGAGTCGATCTCCTTTTAGGCGAAGGTTAGTGAGTGATTAATGTAGGAGCCTTGATGCTTAAACTTGAAATAATTTAAGTTTAGAGGACACTGAAGTACTCACACTCTGTTGTTGTTGTTTTTTTCCCCGACCAGGTCTGGTGAGAGAGATCGATTTAGCCGCACCAGGGTTCGCCGCTCCACATCCAGAGAACGTGAGCGCAGAAGGAGGTGGAGCCGAGCTGAGGACAAGTACAAGGGGAGTCTGTCAGAGGGCATGAAGTTGGATCAGGAGTCATCCTCTGACGATTTGTGAGTAGAAGTTGTCCGTTAAGACTGTTATTGAGCTTTACTCTATATGGTTACATTTCACTGTGAACTTTGTTGAAACTGTGTGGTAAGGGGTACCATAAAACACAATTTGAATATCATTTTAAGTGCCATCAAAATTATTGCTATTCTTGTCAGTCCCTTTTTTCCTGTAATTCATATTTCCTGATTTTGGGGCATTAAACTAGAAGTGTAGAGAAAATTATGTTGTATTAATTTAGTTGTATTTGATGCTGTTGGTCGTTATATATATTTCACTGTGTTAAGAATGGAAGATTTTGATGCTGAAGAGGAGGATGAGGAGGCTCTGATTGAAAAGCGGCGGCAGCAGAGACTGGCTATAATGCAGGTTGGGATTTATTTAAATAAGCATGATCATTTCCACTCTGCAATTTGCTGACTTCAGTAAATTCAGTTTTTTCAAACACTGATTTGAATGGCAACACCATCTCCATTAGAAATACAGGACATTAAACGAAGACAGCAACATGGGCTCAATGGCTTCAGAGCCAAGCAGTCCCCAGAGTAGCATACGCAGTCGCTCTGCCTCACCAGACGACATCCTGGAGCGTGCTGCTGCTGATGTTAAGGAGTACGAGCTTGAAAATGTGAACACCTTTGAGGCCAATGTGAAGGCCAAGCACAACCTCATTGCCCAAGAAAAAGAGAGTGAGAACCTGTTACTTCACAGCAGAGAAGGTATGTGTTCAGTTAATTTAGAAGGTTCATTTTGTATTCCCTTCATGCTGATTTTGATGATAACTGTAATTTTAAAGTACTTTGAACATGTCTGTGACATCCTGGTATGTGTGAGGAGCACTGAGGTCATGGCAGGCAGGCATTAGTGAGAGTGGTGCTGGTAGGATTTATTTTGGCATCTTTACTTCGATTCTAAAAGTTTTGATTTATAAAGTTCTCTGTGAAAGTATGTAAAATGCTTAGTTAAAAAAACAGTTCACAATAATATGCTTAAATCATAAATACCTTGCATAACTGTTCATTGATAAGATGCACAAAGCACTGGCATTTGATGTCAAGTTTTACTCGTTTTGTCATTCTGGTTAATGAAAATGATGGGGAAATGTAAATGAGTACAGCTTAGATAAATTAAAGATCGTTTCTGTACCCTTGTTTGTTTATTTACCATGAATTATCAAAATTTGTTGTTTAAATTGGTTGTTGTAACAGGGAATCATTAGATTAGCTACAGATTAGCCACTACAGCACAATGTTAAGTAAGTTGGTCCTTGCGGTTTTGTTTTACAATATATTATTGCAAAACCTAAACTAAACAGCAAAAAAAAAAGACTAAACAAAATTGCCACATTTTACAGCTGTTTTCTTACTTTATATAGTGAATGCTGCAGATTAGAAATCAAAGTAGGTAGAAATGAAATTGACTGATCAAGTTTTTTCTGCGTACTATTTCCCTTTTTATATGCTATTTTATAGCTTACAGTAAAATCTCACTACCTCTCTTCTAAAACGAATTTAAAGGATCTGATTTTCAGTGTTTTCTCACTGTTACGGGATAATTGTCTGTCAGATAGAATCACCACAAAGCTGTTGACAGGGTGATTAAAAAAAATGAGCTGATGTCATGGACTGTCTTATTTATTTATGTATGTGTATGTGTATCTCGTCGCTGTCAGGCGGAATCCTCGTATCTCCAAAACCGTTATTTTTCAGGTAATTAAAAAAACGCCGTACCTTATCTGCAATGCACAGGGTTTAGTCCGCGTTGCAGTGGATTGTCTTGCGCTAATTTCCTGTCCTCAGACAAGCACCAGATCTAGCGGGGGTCAAGATTTTTTTTTCTTTGAGCCCAGTGTTTTGAAGACATTTACCTCAGAAGACGTGTTGAGTCGTTGCGACTCTTATTAAGGAGAAATATGCCGTGAAGCTCTCCCGCGGAATGAGGAAGAGGTGGACAGTTGAAGTGTCCAATGGAGTTATGAGATTTGCGCTCAAGTTATTTTCAAGACTTTAGATTGGTTAATAACTTGTAAAAATAACAGACCCACGTGGCGACTGAGCATCGATATGTGAAAAAATATGAAATTGACAAAATTTGGACGAGGTTTCCGCCCGACAGCGAGGTTTCCGCCCGACAGCGACGAATATATATAATATAATATAATTCTATATCAAAATTGTTTATCATTTTTAATTGTATAAAACATCATATATAAAGGTAAAAGCTCTGCTTTTTGTTCTTCAGGAATCAACCTGAAGAAATCCTCTGCCCCTGACATGTTTATAGAATCTGATGACATGTTTGCTGCAGATTTTGATGCAAGTATTGGATTAAAAAAAAAATGCATACTGCTTTTTCACAAAAGGTATGAACAATGTTCAAAAAACTCTTGTTTGTTCATCTCTCTTCAGAGTGCCAGGCTTAGGGCTTTTGGAGTTGGCAAAGACTTTAAGGAAAATCCAAATCTCAGAGACAACTGGACTGATGCTGAAGGATACTATCGTAAGTGGTGTTCCTTGTTTAAGAACGTTAAGATTATTACAGATTTCTTGTAATAATAAATTCACATGGCAGTATCAACATATTTGTAATTCTTTTTTTTTGTGTGTGTGGTGTTTCTACCTTTTGTTTTTATTACTCGTGGACTGCAGATTTTAATTTTTTTATTTAAATTTCTTTCCCTCTGTGTTCTTTGCATTTAAATGCAATTCAAAACTGAATAAAGAGATGTTGCACTTTTCTCACCAGGTGTGAACATTGGTGAGACGCTGGAGAAGCGCTACGATGTCTATGGTTACACAGGGCAGGGAGTATTCAGCAATGTTGTCCGGGCCAGAGACGTTGCTCGTGCTGGCCAAGAGGTGGCAGTCAAGATCATCCGCAACAACGAGCTCATGTGAATGCACCGTACTTGAACATTTCTAAAAAAGATTTTTTTCAGGCTTGCCTGAAAGAGAAATATATATATATATATATACATATATGTATATATATATAATATTCTTTCATTTTTTTTAGTCATTAACTCCCTTGTCTAAGAGGAAATTGTCCTCTTCAATATTTTTAGCTTCTGTCAGAGAGACTGAGCTGCATAAAGTCTGGGATGCTATATCTGAGTATCTTTTCTATACTTAGATATACCTAGACATAATGACAAGAAGTATAAAAACAAGTCACTGTTTATAACGTAAATTATTGTTCATTAAGCGCTGCATATGTATGAAACTTGAATTGATAATTTTATGATTTGAAGTAGGAGAAAGTTTATATTTAATGTTAATCTAAGATTGTAGTGGTTTACATTGTAAATATTATGAACTTAATTGAACAATCTCTCTGTTCACAGGCAAAAGACAGGACTGAAGGAGTTGGAGTTTCTGAAGAAGCTTAATGATGCTGATCCAGATGATAAATTCCATTGCTTGCGCCTCTTCAGACATTTCTACCACAAGCAGCACTTGTGTCTGGTGTTTGAGCCTCTTAGGTACTTCTTTATAAGTCTGCATATGTCTTTGATTTTAAAAGATCTTGGGGATATGTAATTTACTATTTATAGAACACAGCTATTGAATGCTCAAACCTGTTTGAGAGAGAGGTGTGAATTATTTTCAGATGACCGCGTAGCTTGTACTGTAGTTTTGGCTGTAAATGTTAAAATTATCAATGTGCTTTTATTTTAACAAGTTATTGTGTCTGTAGTAAAAGCTCATGTGACTTTGGTGTGCACTCCACATTATCTAGGACTACCGTATTTTCCGGAATTTCAATTACGGGGTCTATTTCTGTACTTAACTTATACATAAGGCGCATGCTAAAACTTACGGTCTACAAAAAAAGTAACGGAAGCAAAACAGTGAGTTACTTTACTCTACTATTTAACAATACACACACTATTTTTTAATCAATCTTCTCCCACAAATCCATCAAAGTCCTCATCTACTGTCTTCTTAACTTGGCGCAGTTCATTTTCTTGCTTCCTCCACTTCCGTACCATAGATTCATTGATGTTGAAATCTTTCGCAGCTGCTCTATTCCCATTTACAACCGCGTAACTGATAGCCTGTAGTTTGAATTGTGCCTCGTAAGCATGTCTCTTCACTGGTGCCATTTTCGGGGGTCCTTAGACAAACAAATGTTTTCTTCTTCTGATTTTTATTGGTGGATGGCAAACCAACTTAAGGTGCATTTACCACCACCTACTGGACTGGAGTGTGGAGTGCATAATGGTTAGGCAGAAACAAATGTTGTTTTGCAACATACCAGTAGTATACCTACCGGAGGCGTGGCGGAGGCAAGTGTATGTACTGCACGTATTACGTAATGTTCTCTGATTGGTTTATCGCTGCCAGTGTACGTAGTGTATGTGTCAGCGGGAAATGATCCGACAGTCAATCAAGCGGAGTGCTTACCAAAGTCGCACAACATTATTTTTACAGATTTTTGAAACTCAGTGCACACAAGGTGCACCGGATTATCAGGCACACGGCCGATTTTTGAGAAAGTTTAAGGCTCTTAGGTGCGTCTTAGTGCGGAAAATACAGTAATTAGAAACTAATCTAAATGAATAAACTATTAATAATAATCTCTATCTTTCTGTCACCTGCAGTATGAATCTTCGTGAGGTCTTAAAGAAGTATGGTAAAGATGTAGGCCTTCACATTAAAGCTGTTCGCTCGTACAGCCAGCAGCTCTTTCTGGCCTTAAAGCTTCTGAAGCGCTGTAATATTCTGCATGCTGACATCAAACCTGACAACATATTGGTGAGCTTAATAAACAAGACTCCAGAAAAATCATACACATCACAAATGCTCTTTGTGTACTCATACAATGTATGTATAAAAGTATGTGGGCACCTGATAATCATACTCATATTTGCTTGTTGATCATCCCATTCCAAATTTGGCCCACCATTGCTCATATAACAACCTCTGCTTTTCCTTTGGAATGTGGTCCTGTTGGTTTGTCAAACTCTTAGTGAGGTCAAACTCTGGTGTCAGACCAAAAGGCTTCGTGCCCAGTTGGTGTTCTAGTTCATCCCAGATGTTTGTTGGGGTTGAATTGTCAGGTCTTTATGTAGGCCACTCAAGTTCTTCCACAGCATGTCAAACATAGCAAACCATGTATACATGGTCTTCATTTTACGCACATGGGCATGATTTTTTGGGACCCTTAATTCCAGTGAAAGTGAATCTTAAAGCTACAGCTTACAAAAACATATTAGACGATTTCAACTTTGTGGCTTATGTGTAATGTATCCTCATACTTTTGGCTGCACAGTGCTGGTATAGTTCATTATTTAAATCATGTAGATATAAATGTTTAAAAGAGCATCTTTAAATATTTTTTGTCATGTTTAAATGATCCCAATAAATTGAGTGTATTTTCATTGACATCTTCCAACATGGTGAAACATTTTTATGAAACTAGGTGGTTAGCTCTCTTTTTAGCCTACTTGCTGATATTTTTCTCACCAAAGCTTTACTGTTGCAGGTAAACGAATCAAAGACCATTCTCAAATTGTGTGATTTTGGATCAGCCTCACATGTGGCTGATAATGACATTACACCTTACCTGGTTAGCAGGTTCTACAGAGCACCCGAGATCAGTAAGCTCACATACCCAGTTTCTTTAGATTGAAAAGAAAAGAAAAAACTATCAATATTTAAATAATAATCAGAAATGATTTATTGCATGAGTTTATGCAAGTTGGAACAATATTATTTGTTTTTCTTTGCCTGTAGTCATCGGGAAGCCGTACGATTATGCAATCGATATGTGGTCAGTAGGTTGCACTCTGTATGAGCTTTATACAGGGAAGATCTTGTTTCCTGGCTCTTCCAACAATCATATGATCAAACTGGCCATGGATCTTAAAGGAAAGATGCCCAACAAGGTCTGACCTCACTATTTATTAAACAGTCATGCTGTTTTTTTTTCTTATTATAATATTGTTATATTTGCAGTTGTGATGTTGACATGGTGGTATTTTCATAATACTGCATTTAGCATTTTTATTTCTTTTATTGTCTTCAGATGATTCGAAAAGGTTTGTTTAAAGACCAACACTTCGACCAGAACCTAAACTTTCTGTACATAGAAGTCGATAAAGTGACTGAAAGGGTTTGTTCAAATTTCTAATATTCATAATTTAATGTATGCATTATAACATCTGTTAACCTCTAATGCTATTTGGTTATTCATCCAACCTTATATTTCCCAATACTTATGCATTTTTGTTTATATTCTATAGGAGAAAGTGACAGTGATGAGCACTATTAACCCCACTAAAGACTTGCTGGCAGACCTGGTTGGTGTCCAGAGACTCCCAGAAGAGCAGAGGAAAAAAGTGATGCAGCTGAAGGATCTGATCGATGGCACCCTGATGTTGGACCCAGCTAAACGCATCAGTATAAATCAAGCCCTACAGCATTCATTTATTCAGGACAAGATCTGACCTTATTCTTGTAACTTTTTTGCTATTCCACTGGAATTACAGCCCTTCTCCTGGATATGTACCATTCTCTGAAAGTTTACTTCTGATCCCAGTCTGATGTACCATTTTTGCTAATTTAAATGTAAACAGATGCTTAGCAGTGTTGGAGAAGAGGGTGGAGTTGAGCTCTTAAGAAAGCAGATAGAGGGTTCTTAACCACAGCACTGACATTAGACTGAACCAACAAACTATATCTTAGAATGTTTGGAATTATTGGAGATTTTTTTCTTTTTGTTTGGTTTATAAGCATTTCTTGTTCTGCTTATTACATTCTTTGAATGATCAGTTTTTTATTGCAAGTAATCCATTTGTAATTACATGTTCACATGAGACAGAGGTTTTTTCTGCTATTAGGTTTTGATTTATCACCTATTTAAACTGTGGATGTTGTCTGTGACAACTTGGTGGAAACAACAGTAAGGACTGGTTATTAAGATGTTGAATATGCATGCACATATATAAGCAGTGTGAACATGAAAGTGCCATTGTTCGCATACTTGCCGGCATTGCGTATGTACATCTGGAAGATTAAAAGCAACATCCACTATATCATGTGCCAAACATGAAATATTCTAGTCTGGCAGGATTTTATGTTGACTGGTACAATGTTTATTGTGTTCATATTAGCAATTCCGGGACACATTTCTCACTGAGCAAAAAGATGTCAACGTCGTGGAAGAACACTGTTATATTAGAAAACCTTTCCACTGTTGCCATGCATCCTGAATCAAAAACAGAGTTCATATTTAAAAAGCTACATGAGGTTACAGACATTAACTGAAAGTTGGTTAGTGTACTGTTTTATTTAATACTGCACCACTTACAGAAGTTGATGCACTGAATGAAAAGGTAAAAATTGCCAAATTTGGTTTTATGGGCTGTTGCTGTTCTAGTCTTAATGTGATTTGTTGAATAGTCTTAATAAAGAAGTTTTGATTAGGCCAGTACCTCATAGCACCTCACAGAATGCTGGCTAGTTGGCTAGTTATTATTAGTATAATTCTTGGGGGCTATCAACAAATTAAAAAACATCTTTATGATAACTGTAGGTACAATGCCAAACGCTCTTTCACATTTTACATTCAAAATGTTTTTTTTTCCCAATATATCTGCTACCATGGTGATAGGAATGAAAGAAAAGCAACAAAAAATATAATTTTAACAAAAAATGATCAGGGCTGTGCCATATGACAGTGCAAATATGTTTAAGTGTACTGTTTCAAATAAATATTGTTGTCATATTGCCCAGCCCTTTTCTGGTCTTTATGTGTATCCTGTTTTCAAGAGTATTTAGGACTAGTGTATCTCATTGCCTTGACCTGCAATTTTACACCTTGATGTACTTTTTTATTATAACACTGTGTGATGCATTCCAAGAAGCTATTTGTGAGGTGTATGTACACAAACAATTTTATGAATATCTAACATGCCACCAATTTGGCTACTTTTTAGATCAATTTGTTAAAGCTGCATACGATGCTACTTATGGGTTTCAGTTTTTGCTAGTCATTGTATTTTTTTTTAAACATCTTTTTTTTACAAGGTTTTCTTGGGTTATGCCAATGGCTGCACGACTGCTGTTTGTACCCTTTGGCAAAGAAAGCATTCAGCTGTTTGGTGGCGAGTGAGGGAAACACTTTTAATTAGACCTGTAGCCTTGGTCTAATCCATAAATGACAGTACAGGTCCAAGCTCTACACTAGTTCGATCCTACTACGTAATCTCACTGGCAAGGGTTTCATTATTCTAGAGATTAGGATGCATGCTGACCATGTATTAGTGTAATTATCCCCTGCAGCGCTGTATTGGTTTGAGACTGAAGCAGTGAGGAAAAGACATGAGGCAGAGATGGAGGAAGCAGAGATGATGTTGTTGAGGTTCTCTTTAGGAGTGACAAGGATGGACAGGATTAGGAACAAGCACATCAGAGGGACAGCTCAGGTTGGCTGTTTTTGGGACAAGGTCAGTTAAGCTAGATTAAGATGGTTTGGACAGAGTAGGGAGAGTGGTTATATTGGTAAAAAGATGTTGGAGATGGAGCTGCCAGGTCAAGAGGAAGGCCAAAGAGAAGATGTATTTGTGTTAAATGAGGACATGAAGGTAAATGGTGCGAGTAGACCATGCCGAGGATAGAGTTAGGTGGAAACAGATGATTTGCTGTGGGACAAAGCCAAAAGAAGAAGATCTATAATGAGCAAACCAGAAGTGACAAGAAGAAACACTGAAAGAAACAACACCTCCTCTTCTAGGTTATAAATTGTTTCTCTTCTGTAGCTGTATACTACAGAACACTGTTAAGATGCTATGTTAAAAAATACATCATGAGATACCATTTGTACAGTGGTTTTGAAGCTAAACAATGTAGTTAATTAACCTAGACCAAGTGCATAAGTTGGCTATGGATGAATACTTAAAACAGTTACCTTTATGGAGTTTGTATCTAACAGTTTGATCACGAGGGCCCAACATCCTCTAGTGCTCAATCAAATTTGTCTGCTTTCCAGTTTGCTCTTTCAAGGGCACAAAATAGTTTGAAGCCTTATTTACAAGTGAGAGATGTTTTGTGATGAGATTTTGTTAACTAGAATCCATGTACCCTGTATAGTAGACTGTATAGCTCTGGCAGTGTTCCTCATGTCCCACCTGTACAAAGGTTATTGTGTTGCCCTCTCCAGCTCCCCTCCTGTAATAATCTCCCAGTATCTCTGCCATGCTCTTGAAACTGTTCTGGGAGTCACTCCAAACCCCCTTGTGAAAGCACATCTGGGTGTCGCATCCAGAAGAAGCTGGGCAATCTGTGCAATGTGTAAGGAATTACAGAGTGTATGAGGCTAGATTCCACTCCAAGATACATGTTAGAAAGAGCTCATTCCCAAAAAGGCTTAAATATCATAAGGCAATACATTTAGAAATGAATAACCTTGATCAATTTTTATTATGGGAAGGGCAGCAGAACATCAAGGACTGTCACTAAACAAAGGGTAGACATAACCATGATTATCATATAAACAATAGCATCACCCTACCATTTGGTTGATAACACCTGTAACAAAACCAAGCAAATGTGTGATTGCCATTTAAAGACATCTGACTAGACAATAGTATCACAGTCATTTGGGAGATACTTAGTTCTTACACTCAATTTACATTTAAAGCAAAACCCCATTTAAACTACAAAGAGTAAAAAGTTGGAGCAGGATTTGCCCTGCATTCTTCTTGACTTCAATGAACCAGAAGTACTTTTTGTGTTTTGTAACTGCTACCCTGGAAAAAAACTACTTTTTCATTAAGATATTCGACCTCATCATTTTATTTTCTTAAAAAACTGACTGGATTGCAGGTACTGCTTCATTCTACAGTTAGTTAAAAGGACTCCAACAAAACACAATATATGAAGCAAATTAGTCAGGAAGGATAACAAGAGAGCAATTTTCTGTGGTCACCACCTGCAAAACCCTTCTCTTTTTCAGTGTTGTGTTGTTGACTCTCCTGTGTACCTGCTGTTCTCTTTCATTTGCATCAAAGCAGGTAAAGCTGATTCACAATCACATATGCAGCCTAACTGGATGGATTAATATCCATGAAGTTTAATTCACTTAGTATTATACTTTTATTAAATGTTCCCAAACCTCTCAATAGAACCAATCAGTTAAAACCTAAATTGTTTAAACAAGCAGTTAATGAATGTTAATTGTTGTTAAGACAGCAGACATCTCCTGGTTTTTATTTGCTATTAATTTTCAGTTTGAACAAGTAAATATTGACTTCTCTACTCATAAGGTAAATTTTAACAAAAAGAAGGCTATACTAGTAATATTATCTACACAAGCTTAAAATTAATGACTGGACTCAATAGTCACACCAGGGTCTTTTACTTACTTATCGCTGCATCTGGTCTTAGCACAGGTACTTCTGTTTGTCAGATCTAGGTAGGTAATGTCTAGGTGGGGCGCTGTCTAGCTTGTCATGGAGTAGGATGTGGTGTTAGGAGGCTCCAGTGGATTATTGTTATAATTGTTATTATTTCAAGCTTTTCACTTTTATTTTTCTCTCAATCCCTCTGTTTACCTTCGTTGTTTGTATATTTTAATCTAGAGGTAATTATGATGTCTGTTTAACACTCGTACACTTTTCAATATAATTTACTCTAAGCAGTCATCTCCGTTCCTTGAGGTTGTAGTCTCATTGGAAGCTGAGAAAGCATTTGATAGAGTCGAGTGGGAATACCTGTTTGCGATATTAAAGAAATTTGGGTTTGGTGATACATTTGTCTCCTGGATCCGCCTCCTTTATAAATCCCCACAAGCCAGTGTTCGCACAAATAATATTAGCTCTGATTATTTCACTCTCGGGCGTGGAACCCGGCAGGGGTGCCCACTGTCACCACTGCTATTCACCCTTGCCATTGAGCCATTATCCATTAAACTTAAATCCTCATTAGCCTTTAACAGTATAACTCGCAAGGGGGCGGAATATAAGGTATCCTTATATGCTGATGATTTGTTGCTATATGTGACGGATCCTGCAGCCTCTGTTCCTATCATTTTATCTATCTTGGAGGATTTTGGCTCTTTCTCAGGATACAAACTGAATTTTCATAAGAGTGAGTGTTATCCGGTAACTGTTCAAATTCAACTGTTTAGGCTTATACCTTGCTAGAGATGTAGGCTCAGTGATGGGCTTGCTTTGCCCAATTTTCAAATATACTACTGGGCTGCACATATCCAAAAACTAAACTCCTGGACCAATTCAACGGAATCTGTACAGAATCCACTTGGTGCAATCTAGAGCTACTGTCTTGTAGATCATCCTCTGTATCTGCTCTGCTTTGGTCACCCCTTACAATCAAACCATCTCAATATACTGACAATCCAGTCGTACTGAACACACTTAAGATTTGGTTTCAGTTTAGGTGTCATTTTAAATTTAGGCTCTATCAGCACTGGGTCCCTTGAATAAAAATCATTTGTTTTCCCCGTCTTTTTTAGATTCAGCTTTCTCACTATAGCATGAAAAAGGCATCAAGCAACTTTATAATTTGTATGAAGATGGCATCTTTAGAAGTTTCACCAGCCTGTCCTTGGAGTATGGGCTGAATACAACTCATTTTTTTCAATATCTCCAAGTCCGCAGCTTTGTATCTAAATGCCTTCCCAATTTTCCCTCTGTACCCCCCAAGCAACCTTGGGAGAGTTTAATCATGTTCACTCCATACCAGCGTAGTTTGATTTCCCGGATATACAGTTTCATTTTATCTCTCAATAGCTGTAATACAGATAAAACCAGGACCGCTTGGGAGGAGGAGTTAGGGCTGCAGTTTGGCGACGAACGGTGGGAGAAAGCCATATAGTTAGGGTATGGTCTACCACTTCCTGTGCCCGCCTCAGTCTCATTCAGTTAAAGGTTTTGTACAGAATTCATCTTTCCAAATCTAAACAGGCAAAAATCTATCCTGGGGTTGAGGACAGATGTGACAGATGTCCTGCTTGCCCCTGTCATTTAAGTCATGTTTTTTCTGTGCCCAAAATTACATGCATTCTGGACAGGTTTTTTCGGCATTATGTCCTCCATATTTGAAGTGCAGTTGACGCCATGCCCACTGATCGCTATATTTGGTATTACGAATGAGTCTGTATCACTGAGTTCTGTACACAAAGATGTTTTAGCCTTCTCATCTTTGTTGGCCAGACGTTGCATACTTCTACACTGGAAAGCTCGATTTGGTTTAAAGATTTGATGTTTTTTCTTAAGTTGGAGAAAATAAAATATACACTGAGGGGTTCTACTGACATCTATTTTTGCAAGTGGTGACCTGTTATTTCTTATTTTAGGAGATTACGGGTGTTACCTGATTAAAGTTCTAATTCGGGCAAAAATTGGACTGTATGCATAACCTTTCTTTTCCGTTTCTTCAGTTGTTTTAACAGGGGGATGTGGGGTGTCTGTGCGTGCGCATGTGTGTGTGTCTTTGTCTGGGGGTTTGTTTGTGTTTTACTCTTCAACACAGACAGAGAATACACTCTGACTCTCATTGGTGTCAACTACCTCTTCTTTCATACACAGACTATCTCTGCATTCATTGCACATACATATACATGCACAGGACTTTTGCCATATGCATGGCTTTATGTTACGCTGCACATTACACAGATTATACAGGCAAGATTACAGACTTTTTGTTGATTTTTTATTTTTTTGCATGTATGTCACTTTAAGGTTTCACACCATCAAACAAATTAAAAAAATTGGTAAAGATAACACAAGTAAGCACAACATATGTTTTTTACATGAAGGTTTTCATTATTAAGGGAAAACAAAATCCAAACCCATATTTTTTTGTGAAAAAGTGCTTGCCGCCTAAACCTAATAACTGTTTGGGATACCCAAGATTAAGATTAGCAGCAAGAACTGCAATCAAGTGTTTGCGATAACTTGCAATGAGTCTGTAACAGCACTGTGGAGGAATTTTGGTCCACTCATCTTTGCAGAATTGTTGTAATTCAGCCAAATTGGAATTCCAAATTGAACCGCCTTTTTAAGGTCATGCCATAGCATCTCAATAGGATTCAGGTCAGGACTTTGACAAGGCCACTCCAAAGTCTTTATTTTGTTTTTCTTCAGCCATTCATAGGTGGAATTGCTGGAACCCAAGTTTGCTTCAGATGGAGGTCACGAACAGATGGCCACACATTGTCCTTCAGGATTTATTATTAGACAGAGGAGAATATCAAACCTCCCCTTTATCTCCAAGATCCTAGAAAAGGTTGTAGCTCAGCAGCTATCCTTATACCTACATAAGAATAATATTCATGAAATGTATCAGTCAGGATTTAGGCCTCATCATAGCACAGAGACAGCACTGACTAAAGTTAAAAATTACCTGTTACTGGCCTCTGATCAGGGTTGTGTCTTTTTGCTAGTATTACTTGATCTTAGTGCAGCTTTTGATACCATTGACCATGCTATTCTAATTGATAGGCTAGCTGGGTTTCAATGTGCCTCATGACAAGCCTCTAGAAGCACTTCATCACGATGGGTGTGAGTGCAACGGGGCCATAGTCATTGAGACAGGATTCCCTGAGCACACTGTCAGGAATGTTGTCTGGTCCAGCAGCCTTTAGTGGGTTAACTCTGCATAGAGTTCTCCTCACATCAGCTGTTGGAAGGAGGAATGTTCTTCCTTGCTGCTATGTTGTCCTGTACCTCAAACAGAGCATAGAAGATGTTCAGTGCATCTGGAAGGGAACCATCATTATCAAAGACAGGTGAAGTTGTCTTGTAGTTTGTGATCACCTGAATACCCTGCCACATACACCTTTGCAGTCATCCACGGCTTCTTGTTGGAGTGTGTGGTGATGGACTTGGAGACATCAACAATGCACTTGGCGATATAGCTAGTGACTGATGCTGTGTACTTGTCCAAGTTGATAAAGTCGCTGTTGGTTGCAGCTTCCCTGAACATGTTCCAGTCATTGCACTCAAAACAGTCCTGAAGAGCAGAGGTGGCTCCTGCTGGCCAGGTTTTCACCTGTTTCAGAATCGGTTTGTAGCACCTGACTAGTGGTCTGCATGCACTACCACCGCAAACCTTACCAAACCGAGCTGCATTTCTGTCTGCACAAAATGAGGTGAGCCCGTCTAGCTGAACTCTTTCGCTGAGCCACGTCACATGAATACTAAGACACAGCAGTCTCTAAACTCTCTCTTTGTAGTCAGCTCTAGTCGGATGTAATAGAGCCGGCTGGCTAGGATTTGTTTTTAGCCTAGCATGGACTCCCGCCCGCTTGCTGTGTATCTGCTTCCTGGAGCACTGTTTTCGGCTTCCCCTCTCCCAGTCACTGGCATCATGCGACGCTGAGGACTGGACGCCTGATTTTCACAGTAAGCCTAGGTCACGAAGCTTTTCAAGAAAATCATTATGCAGTCGTATACATGAACACTGCTGTCTGTAGTGTCTATGTACTTTGGAAAGTTGGGCTAAAAACATGAATCGTACCATTTTGGATATGAAGTGGCTGCTGCATGCTACTGCGGCACTGCCATTTTGAATCCTCTCCTCTGAGCATACTTTTTTATGGTTTGCGTGCATGGACCTCCATTATCCCTGCTGAAAAATCCAGCATATACCAGCATGAATTCCATGCTGGTCCAGGCTGGTTTTTACTGGTTCATGCTGGAATAATGCTGGTATAATGCTGGTCAGTGCTGGTATAGTTCTGGTATAGCTGGGTGGCCAGCATAGTCATGGTTTTATCAAGCAAAACGGGGCTGGTGTAGCTGGTTAACCAGTATGATCTTGCTGGAATGAGCTTTATGGGAACAACCTTTATTTTTTCTTGTGTATGTTTCTATGTAACACATTAATATAAGATTAAAACACAATATACTGAAAAATATTTAATTATAAGTGTGTTATTTCTTTTGCTCCCTCTTTTGAATAAAGAACTGAAATAACAAAGCTCAAAAAGCTTTGAATAACCAAGAATAAAAACATTTAAAAATCGTTCGTAGACTCTTATAAATCTATAGCGACTCTTAAATATAGTGTTCAGCGTCAGTTCAGGCAGGCCACATAGTCAAGCTCGGCTATCAGCTGATGTCAATTTTCTAACCCCGCCCATCAGCTGATCTGATTCCTAAGCGTGCTATTGGTCCCTTTCAAACAAGGCGCCCTATTTAAATGTTTTTTTTTTTCTGTCTGTATGCTTGGCTGTTTCATCTGCATTGCTGCAACTGCGATTTAAACTCGGTGGCTATTGAGAGTTTAAACCGCAAGCTATCTCCTTTTGTGTTCGCGATATGGAACTATAAGAGATCGTGATTACTATTAGTCAGTGTTGTATAAAGTACTAGAAAGCAATACTTGAGTAAAAGTACAAGTATCGTACTAGAAAAAGACTTTGGTGGAAGTGAAAGTCAGCTTTTAGAATATTACTCAAGTAAAAGTCTTAAAGTATCTGATATTTACTGTACTTAAGTATCAAAAGTAATTTTCTGATATTTAATGTACTTAAGTATTTGAAGTAAAAGTAAAAAGTAAAATTTCAGTGATTTTCGGTAGGCATAAGAGAC